>NW_010165055.1:0-2434 GCF_000695765.1 Mesitornis unicolor | reverse complement strand
CGGCCGGCGCCCACGCTGTTCTTGGCCGCCGGCTTCACCTTGTACCAGGGGCCGCACTTGAGGCTCTCCAGCTTGAAGGAGCGCTCGGAGGAGCTGATGAACACGTCCTTCCACTCCTCGCTGTTGTCCACCGAGTACTGCAGCACGAAGCCTGCGGGAGCAACGACGGGGCCGTCACCTTTGGGCTGCCCACCCTGGGGACATCCCACGGCTGAGATGGTGACCAGTACACACCGAGTCCTGCCCACCCCACGGTGATGGAAACACAGCCCTCCACTCCTACACAACCAATGTGGGTCGCACTTGGCTCAGAACCATCGGCCAGGGCGAGCGACTGCCCTCCCGACCCCTGCTTATGGCCTCAGCACAGGTCAGCTCCTCGGCACACTCTGGCCGCCCCCGGCCCCACCGCCTGGTTATGCACGGGCACACAAAACGTGATTGATTGTTGCGGGGCTATAAAGGGAAAGCCAGAATTAAAGCAGCTCCCTCGGGACGCTGCGCGGAAGTTGCTTCTGTCATTGAACGCCGCCTCCTCCTCTCCCGTGATTAAGAGCGTGAGGAAGCACGGCGTGTCCTGCCTGAGCAAACCTTACGCTGCTGGCAGTGAAACGCTTGGGGATGGCTCTGCCAGGCTTTCCTGGGGAGCACCGAGTGTCAGCGAGGGGTGCAGCACCGACAGCATCCATAACCCCCACGGCAGCGCGTCCCTGCCGCCCCGACTGTTCCCACCTTTTTGGCTACGCAAAACCCCAGCCCTTCTCGGCGCGCCGATAGATCTGGCTATTTTTACAGGTTCTTTCGCCAAGCCTCGAGTAAAAATAACAGAAAAGAGGAGGCTTTCTGCGTGTGCCTGTCATGAGCCACATAACGTGGTGCCTGCAGCAGTGCTGCGGGTGCCAGAGCCGCCTGGGTACCGGGGCGGTGATGCCAAAGGACCCACACAAAGCAGTACCAAGGAAGAGAGGCTCCTGTACCTGCCCAGCATCAACGCTTCCCTGTGCAGGGGGACACTGGGACCTTCCTGGGTCTGCCCGCAGGCACACGCTTCCCTCCACATTTGAGCCAGCCCTGGCACCCCCACATGGCTCCCGGTGCCTGGCACCCTGGTGCCTGCCACCGGTTATTTATTTATTTAGTACATGCAGCATGTTTTTAATATTTCTAATCCAATTATAACCAAATTTATCAACAGAGTCCGCTGGAGTGAAAGGCTGCTGGCTGGGGAGATTTGCTTGTAATTACTTTCATGCTTTTAATTAATTGTAAGCGAGGTCTCCTTCCCCGCTCCCTGCTCCCCCCTCCGTGTGCAGCTGTTTCAACGTATAATTCAGGAGATGAATCAGAGCAGAAAGGAGGCCCTGGAAAGCAGGGATGCTCCCGGAGCCCTCCCGAAGCCCCCAGCCTGCCAGGAATGGGAAACACCAGGGAACGGGGGAAAAATCCCATCCTGTCGGGTTCAGAGCCACAGCAGCCCAGGTTGACACACAGCAAGCAGCCACTGGGGCCGGCCCTGAGCAATTAACGACACGCTCTTCGTTACCTCCTGCGATTGCTGCTTCTTGTCCAGGCACCTTCCAAGCCCCCTGGCTAGGGCCAGCAGCCCTCCTACAAGCTCACACGCATCAACCTTACTCTAGGGCATTTCAGAGGCATTTCAGAGGGGGAAACTGAGGCACAGAGACAAAACGCAGGCAGAAAACACGTGCCACGACCAGAAGCACTCACGAGTTGGGCCACCCCCCGGTGCCACCCCGCAGCCCACAGTGGCCGTACCTCGGATGGAGCTGCCCCCGTTGTCCCCCGGAATCCAGGCCAGGGTGATGGAGGATGCCGAGGTCTTGGAGACGGTCAGGCGGGGCTGGTCTGGGGGCACTGGGGAGGAGGGAGAAGCCTGTGAGCACCGGGCACGCACCAGCTCTGTGGTATTGGGCGAGGAGGAGCGTGACCGTGCACGGAATTTGGATGCGGATGTAGCCCCCCGCTGGGGCTCTCACCTTGCACCAGCAGGTTGATGATGATGGTGTCGAAGCCCCAGGTGTTGGTGGCGGTGCAGGTGTAGTAGCCGGAGTCCTCCGCCTTCACCGAGCGCAGCACCAAGGTGCCGTTGGCCTGGATCAGGCGCTGGCCGTCCACCGTCACGGGGATGGCGGAGTCCTCGCTGCCGGGAGAGCAGAGGGGACATCGTGTGTGGCGCAGCAAGGGTGACGTGGCCAGCACTGGCCCCCCATGGCTGGTGTCCCCCTCAGTACCTGTCCTTGGTCCACTTGAGGGCAGGGACCGGCTCCCCGACCGAGTTGCACGGCAGCCGCACATCCTTCATCCAGGGCGTGGTGACGGTGCCACCGAAGGAGATGATCTTGGCCGGGGCTTGGGGACAAGGACGGGGTCAGCCAGGGGGACAGGCCCCGTGTGCGGACCCACCCTGTGCTGT
>NW_010165054.1:374-946 GCF_000695765.1 Mesitornis unicolor | reverse complement strand
AGTCTTTATCTTCACAGAAAGCTTTGCCGATAAAGTTTGGAGAGGAAGACAAGCTCAGGCACTCCTGAGTACTGGCCATGATGCTGTGGGTGGGCATCAAGGAGATGGTCTGAGTTGGTACTCAGAGAATTAGTGCAACACAATTCAGATGTGACACATGGACCCAGGACCTGAAACGAGAGGGAAAAAAACACCTTTCACATTTTTATTGAAGTGTTTTCACTACCTGCACTTTCACAGAATTGAGCTGATAATTCAGTAGACATTCCAGACAACTGCTGATACTTAGTAAACAATTCTTGCCCTAAAAGAAGCAAATAAATTATTCCAACAGAAACCCCGCTCACACATTACTCTCAGTAACCTACTGCAGGAACTGCCCGCTAATCAAACACCACAAGTTTTAAATAAAAGCCCAAAGGTCTCCGTGAAAGCCTCTTTGCAGCAAAGAGCTGTTTTTTCACGGTTACTGTAGCACTTCTCAGACTGAAGCTGACTGCCAGGTGTTCGCCAGCTCAGGGATGGTCCAGTCACTGCTTCTGGCTCTGGCACAGCTCAAGCTCAGGATACCT
>NW_010165054.1:0-261 GCF_000695765.1 Mesitornis unicolor | reverse complement strand
TTAAGTTTAATCCTTTCAAGTTCAGTGTAGCACAGTACGTTACATTCTCTAACCAGGTACATGTCACCCTCATAAACAACTAAGACTTAAAGAAAGCTTCATGGGGACTTGATACCCTCCCCTCTGGCCTCCCTCCTTTCACAGGCCTGAAAAGCGTCTCCTCCTGCTGCTTGCTGTTTTCTGCCTGCATGAAGTTCCCGGTAGGATGTGCCTAAATTCAGAGCAGATGGCTCTTTTTAAAAGTCCCTCCTCTTGCTACGT
>NW_010165053.1:0-6990 GCF_000695765.1 Mesitornis unicolor | reverse complement strand
AAACCATGCTGTGATTCTGTGATTCTATGATACAGCTGCAAACACAGGCGAGACAGCCTAGAGGGACCAGAACTGCATTGAACTGCACAATCAACAAACTCAAGCTGCAAAGGAGCTCCAACAACACAAGCACTCTCTACCAACACCATTTACTTTGGTTTATGCAAGAGAACATCCAAACCTTCCCCACAGGAAGGCTTCACGCTATCACTGGCCTAATGCACAAGTGGCAGCGAGCATCGTGAAGCAAACACAGGCAGCGAGTGCAGCAAACGAAGGACAGGCAAAAGCAACGTCTCATTTGCTTGCTCAGGTTGTGATATGAATTAAGGTAAAGTAAACACTAAACTGCGTTGGGATTCAACATCTTGGGCATGGGCAGCTCTGGTTTGGGGCACAGCTCATGTAACACGGCCTGCATGGACTGACCTGCAGCTTGGTCAGCATCCCAGGGCTCTCTGACGGTGGGCCTGGAATGACCTCAGGCTCATCCTCTACCTCCTCAAATCGCGGGATGCGCCGCTTCTTGACGCCGGAAGATTCCTTGGATACCTCAGAGTCATCACCAAACACATCCTAACGTCAAAGGAGAGAAGAAGAAAACTGTGGTTAAAACCAAAGACTTCTCCTCATGGCCACTCTTTTAAGATGAGAAACTACCACGCGGAGCAGATCCGGTGCTCTGCAGTCAGCACCGCATGGAGCCTGTGCCCTGGTCCCCCATCAGAGAAGCATCAGTGATGATCCATGCAAGAGCCTGGAGGACAGGAGACACCACAGGGATGTGCCTGTGTAAGAGCTGCCATCGTTCAAGTGGTCAAAAGATTTTTGGCACCAAGATTTAAAATCTTCCTCAGCTACTGGGGAAGATGGAAAAAGCCAGCTCACAAGCTGACCTGACTGGGTAAAAGGATTTCCACATCTTCTACAAAGCTGCAGGCAGAAAAGGACCTGAGGGTGCTGGCTGACAGCAACTGAACAGGAGCCAGCAGTGCCCAGGTGGCCAAGGTGGCCAACGCCATCCTGGCTTGTCCCAGCCATGGTGTGGGCAGCAGGAGCAGGGCAGGGATCCTTCCCCTGTGCTGGGCACTGCTGAGGCCGCCCCTCGAATCCTGGGGTCAGGTTTGGGCCCCTCACTCCCAGAAGGACATTGAGGGGCTGGAGCGTGGGCAGAGAAGGGCAACGGAGCTGGGGAGGGGTCTGGAGCATCCGAATGATGGGGAGCAATGAGGGAGCTGGGGGTTCAAGTGGAGAAGAGGAGCTGAGGGGAGACCTTATCCCCTCTGCAGCTCCTGAAAGGAGGGGGGAGCCAGGGGGGTCGGGCTCTGCTCTCCAGGAACAAGCGATGGGACGAGAGGAAATGGCCTCAAGTTGTGGCAGGGGAGGGTGAGGTTGGATTTTGGGAGGAATTTCTGTCGTGCAAGAGTGGTCAAGCACTGGCAGGGGCTGCCCAGGGCAGTGGTGGAGTCCCCATCCCTGGAGGGGTTCAGGAAGCGCCTGGATGTGGCACTTGAGGCATGGTTGGGTTTACAGTTGGATCTGATCCTAGAGGGCTCTTCCAACCATAATGATTCTGTGATTCTGCCACCTTCAGAGGGTTTGCTGGAGGAAGCTGCACTGTTCTACCATGTCCTCCCCAAACGGAGGTCGCAGCATCCCCTCCTGCTCCGACCCAGCCGCCTCCAGCTGGGATCCACAGACGCTGCGCTCACGTTGAGCTGCTTTGGAGAAGCTCAGCTCAGAGCAGGTGGAGCAGCGACCACGCTAATGGACTCACACAGAGCATGAGGCTCCCAGAGGGCGAGGAGCACTTTACATGGCGTCTGCAGCCATGGGTTTCATCTGCTCAGTGCCTGCTTTGTGTATGGTAAACTGGATCTGTCCGTGCAACCGTGTTACTGTCGTGTGCATGTCAAGGTGTTATTTGAAAAGAAAATATACACACCGGTTGTAAGCGTTAGTTGCAATCCCTTCTTCACTATAACGGTTCATATTCTACAAGGACACTTCCTCATCCAGACACAGGTACTTCTTGGAAAACCTACAAGTTCAAGAGAAAGGACTTGCCCATAGTATAAAGTGTGTAAACCATTACATTTTAGTTCCTGAAAGTTCCCAAGCAACGACCTACCCCACAGCAGTTAACCACAGAGAGAATGCGGGCCAGACGCACGGTGAAGACAGCCAACAGGACCAGCAGCATTCAAAATTAATGCACTGCTCGTAGCTACAAGATCTAAGTGCACAAAGTCAACTCTGAAACCTGCGCTGGAGTGGGGGGAAGTCGGTCGGCAAGCATGGCCACGGTCTGACAACCTCGCCACATCCCGTGTTACAGCAGGCTCAGGACAGATCCAGATCTTGACAGAGGACCCCTAAGAACACCAACTCCAGAGAGAGGTGGTGACGGTTTGGCAGGGGGGACGCTCATCCCCAAGCCAGGAGCCAAGAGAAGAGGACAGCTCTGCTGACGCCAGCCCCGCTTTTGGGTCAGCCGGGAGCCGGGAACACCATCGCCATCATGTGAGACCCCAGTGGGCTTCACTGGGGAAGAACCCCCTGCTGCCCCCAGCCCCATCTCTGCCAGCACCAGAACCCCTCTGCAACGCAATGCTGCTCCCTCCCCTCCCCCGGCACTGCAGCCACCGCCTACAGAATCACAGAATCTTAGGAGTTGGAAGGGACCTTGAAAGATCATCTCATCATCCTCATCTACGAGGAAGATGAGAGGCCAAGACCGCCCAAAAACAAGCACAATCTGAATTCAGCTTGTGAATAAAGGTGGGATACATGCGCGCCAGCAAGAGTGACCCTGCCAGGCTGTACCTGCGATCCGGCCGCCGCGAAGCACCTATGGCACTGAGGACATTCCCATCTCCCCAGAAGGGTCATGGGGAGCAGCTGGGATGCCCCAGCCTGGCTGAGCCCTTGCTTTCCAGTGGCTCTGTGGCCATTTGGCACCGTGTGTGCCTGGGCCAGCCCAGCACCCAAACCAAAGTGGAGCTGCAGCACAGAAACACTTGAAAGATGCCCACTGATGCCTCTTCTGTGGCCAAGAGAGCTGCAGAAGACTGAGGGCCTGTGAAGCTACTGGGGAGCCAGGACACAGGAACCCAAACCTCTCCAGATCAGCAAGCTGGGCTGCACGCCTGCTCCTCAGAGACTGCAGCAGCTCCAGGGGATGGAGGATGTTTTAATGCACCATTTGTTAACTGGGGAATGAACCCCAACCCCCTTTCTGGCACCAGTTAAAGCCTCAGCCAGATACTGGGAGAAAAAGCAAGTTTCTACCAGAAAACAGAGAGTGGAGGCACTCGAAGAGATCCAGAGCCTGAGCAAGATCATCCTGGCTCACTGAGGTTACGCGCTAAAATCACCACAGAGAAACACAGATTGCAGTAAAACAGGAACCTCAAAAGGACTGAGAGGAAACTTACTTTGTAAGCAGGGAGCAGCATGGAGAGGAGCCCGTTTCGAACTCGCCATGCAAGTGATGGAAGAAGTGCAGTTCCAGAAGATGGCAAGTGAAGTGTTCAAGAGAAGAAAGGAAGTGAGAACAGGTTTGGATGCACGAGACTTCCAGCATCACAGACAAGCGTTAGATCAGAGAAACACCAGAGCGCTACTAAATCCCTGCTGCAATTAACCTTGTGCTACAATGGATGTTGACAAAAATCATCTTCTGTTGATTCAGAATGGAAAAAAAGAGAATGAGACCCCAGCAGATCACCCACCAGAGCCCTGCTCGCTGACAGGGGAGCAGCCAGCAGAGCACAACACGGCACATCTGGGCAATGAGAACAGGAAGCTGTCAACGCGACCAGAGAGTACAAAATGAGACAGAAACAGAGCTCTGTGAAGTGACTCCACTGCACAAGCCTGGCCGAGGTTGTTAAAGAAACCAAAAACCCAAACTTCCACCTCGGCCTGCGACCTCATCTAAAGGCAAAGAGAACCGAAAGGTAAAGGCTCACACACTTCATCATGGAGAAGGGGCTTTTCTCTTGAACTGTAAGCATTACGAGCAGTACCTCTCTGGAAGAGGAAAGTGTGGCAGAGTCCCGGTGCTGCCTCCACGGCCACCAAACCTCAGAGAAAAGCAATCAATAATCAATGATCAATAATCACCTTCAGCTCTCGCTTCCGGTTGCGGTCACTGTTGGATTTGGAGTGCCGTGAGCTCCGGCCTTCCTCCACGGCCTCAAAGAGCTTGTCCACAAATCGCAGGGTGGAATCATCCAGAAAGGGCTTGAGGTGGTCTGGAAAAGAGGAGGAGTCGTGTAAATGGCAGAATTCACTGCCTGGGACGAGCGGGAGGATGGAGAATTCAGAGGCTTCTGCAGAGCTGTAAAACGCTCATTTAAAGGTGGATTCAACCCCCCTGACGCAGGGGCTCACGACCTGGGCTCCCGAGGCCTCTGGGATCTGCAGATCCCGCTGTCAGGAGTGTTAAGCTCTGAAGGATTGAGGGAGTCCAGGCCTCAACGAGAAAAAAAATGAGAGGGCTCTAATGGTCAAAAAAGCAGCCATGGGTTAAATGAGCATTTTCAATTCCTATAGAAAAAAACACCTTAAATTCATTTTTACTTCCTCGGGATTTGTAACGTACTCCAAGGGTTTTGATTGCATCTCACCTGTCTGCATGGACTTGCACGTACTCACCTCTGCCTCATCAAGGCTGGGTCAGAATCACCTCCACAAACACTCAAGAGCTTTCAGGTTTGGGGAGTTCTGTTTGTTTTATAAAACTGCCTTAATGCAAACCAGATTTCACACCTGCAAGGGTGCCATTCACCCTCAAAAATCCACCAGCCACCACCAGCAAAGAAACCACGACAACCAGCAATGAAACCAGGACCTGCCACGCAGCCGAGCAGCGCCAGCAGCAGGTTGGTGCTGCAGGAATGGAGGGAGTGAGTTCAGATCTGATTTGAGACCATTTCAAGGCTGTTTGAGGATTTTGCACCTCTTTTCTCCACGGAGGGGTCTGACCGCCCCGCTGCAGGGCGAGGACACGTACCAGCTGCTTTCTTTTTGTCCATGCCCTTCCCAACGCAGTTCAGCGCCGCGGTGACCACTGTGGGCTCCGAGAAGCCCAGGACTCGCTTCACCGTCTTCTCGATCCATGGTTTCAGCTCATCCAATTCCCGTTTGGAGAGCGACATCTTTGCCAGGAGCTGAACTCAATTCTCTTGCTTGGACCTGTAAAGAAGATGGATGAGAAAACCACAGACCAGTAAAATCAAGTGTCGGGTTACTGCTGCTTCAGTGCTGTGCTTTTCTCCTTTGTGAGAAGGCTTAGGAGTGGTGACAGCACTTGGAGATGACTTTTGCTCTCTGATTCTTAAAACAGAAGCTAAAAGGAGACAAGCTGCACGGGGCCGAAGGGCCTCGGCAGCGAGAAGCCCACGACCTGAACAGACGAGAACAGACCCTGCAGAGGGAAACTGTGCTCGCAGATCACCCTGCAGGGAGAGCCCCGAACCCCCTGCACCCACCAGCCTTGCCGCGGATGAGGGACGGACACAGGAAGCACCAGAGCGGCCCACACAGATCAGGATCCGCTTCCACACACAAATCCACCACAAACGGGACGAGACCATTCAGACTCAGGGTGCCCCTTCCCGCCTCGGCTCCTCTCTGGAGGTCTCAGCCCTGCCCGTGGCTGCAGGACGATCGCTCAGCACCTCGAGACCTGCGCTCACAGGCTCAGACGAGCGACTGCGAGGTTGTCCTGTGCAGCGCAAGCTAAAACGCTTCAAGCGGGTGTAGAAAATACCTCACACGCACCCGCTCACCCTTAATTCCTCTCTTTCCTGTGAGGTTCAGAAACTACTTTGAACATATTCCGCTTCACTGATACTTAAAAGTCCAGCACGGGCCCAGCTGCCTCTGCTGCTTAAACCAGCGGCTGCTGTCGACAAACCCAAAAAACACAGATTTTTCAAGGCAGAAGTTTCTCACAGTCAATCGCGAGCAGTTCTCGCACTGTCAGTCACAGGCTCCAGATGCAATAACATTTAATTATGCTCCCAGGCTCTAATCTGATTTGGGAACCAAGTCTCCTTTATCTGGAAACAGGAGAAAATCTTCTTAAGGAAATATGTTTGACCTCGGCACCTCTTGTTCACTCGAAAAGGCCGGCACAGCCTCGACATTAACGCTGGGTCTGTTTGAACAGAAACACAATCCAATACGGTTCTCATACCTGGAACTGAGAGCCTGGGCATTAGTTCTAACAAAAGTGCTGCGAGGTTTGGGGTCTGTGAACAGCAGCCAAGAGAGGAAAACCTACAGGGGTACGGCAGCAAGGAGGAGCCACGCGCCCTCGGGAGAGCTCTGCCCTCCCTGCAGCAAAAAGCCTGGAAATCTCCACGGCCCTGTACTTTTCACAGCAGATTTCTCAGAGATATATTCAAAAAGTAACACCAAACGCAGGCCAAAAGAACATCACTACAGAATTTAACCTCTAAGTTCTGACTTCGCAGTGTGTAACGCTCCAGGACAAAGCTGGAGATTCAAAAGAAGCAGAAATAATTAATTACTACACTGACACACCAACAGCTTCGTGCACACACGCAACTAAACACAGAACTGAGACTGTCAGTGCTTCTTTCAAATTCTGTGTTAACCTTCAACTTCTGTGCCCGAACAGGGACCGACCGAGGAGCACAACAGGTTTAACGGTACAACACAAGAAGCGCAAACGCTGCTCAGTGTCCACCGGGAATGGCTCCACGGGTGCCCTCAGCACCCTCGGCCTGCAGGGACTCTCGGGCACACCCGAGGTGGCAGCGGGGAGCGGCTGGGGCGAAAACGCCCGTCTGGGATTTTAAACACGAACACACAGGCACCGACCGTCTGCACCGCGGCACCTCCCGGAGACCCGATGCTCCGCGGGGCCACACAAACTGCTGCCTTCAGGGAGGGGGAAAAGAAAGGCAAAAAAGCTCAGCTTCGCCGCGCAGAACCGGCCCGGCCACAGCCCGC
>NW_010165052.1:5799-7117 GCF_000695765.1 Mesitornis unicolor | reverse complement strand
ATATTTAAAATGCATTTTACTGCTGGCACTTCAACAGATTTTAACATTCTTTTATTTTCTCTCAAGTTACACAAAAGAGTTGATTTCTCCTTGTACTTTTTTATCTGGAAGGACTTAGTGAACTACCATGCTAAGTAGCCCTCTGAATATAGAAACTATCTGTAGTCAGTTGTCATTTCTTTCTTACAATCAGAGTACATAAACTTCCCAAGTCAGTGATCTTTATCCAACTTGTGCGACATTCCCCCTGAACCCTCTCTTTTCCTAAGATAAATTCTCATGCACTTTTAAAATGGTAACATGATTTCTTTTCTGACAATTGTGCATTAAGAATCCTTTGTAAACTGTATGTGATCTTATGGCAATTAATAGGCTTCACAGGCTGAAGATGTAGCCAAAGAAAAATCAACATATATGTGCTGACAGTCTCTGTGTGCCTTATGACAATGCTAGTGCAAGACAAAAAGGGTGATACTGACTTGTCAAGCTGAAATAGTCTGTGTGTCATGGTTTAACCCCAGGCAGCCACTAAGCATCATGAAGCTGCTCACTCACTCCTCCCCTGGTGGGATGGTGGAAAGAGTCAGAAAGGTAAAAGTGAGAATGTTCATGGGTTGAGATAAAGACAGTTTAACAGGTAAAGCAGTATCAACGCACGCAAGCAAAACTGAACAAAGAATTCATCCACTACTTCCCACCGTTCAGCCATCTCCAGGAAAGCAGGGCTTTCCATCACACATAAAGGTTACTTGGGAAGACAAACACCACCACTTTGAATATCCCCCCTTTCTTCTTATATCTCCCACCTTTATATAATGAGCCTGATGTCATATGGTGTGGAACATTCCTTTGGTCAGCTGGGGTCATCTGTCCCAGATGTGTCATCTCCCATCTTCTTCTGCACCCTCAGCCCACTCACTGATGGGGTGGTGTGAAGAGCAGAAAGGGTCTTAACTCTGTGTAAACACTGTTCAGCTGTAACAAAAATATCCATGTATTATCAGCACTGCAAATTAGCACAAATCCAAAACATAGTCCCATAGTAGCTACTACAAAGAAAATTAACTCTATCCCAGCCAAAATCAGCACACTGTGGAAGTCATTGTAGGTGTTGTGCGTATTAGCACATGGCGAGTGCAAGCCTGTATGTTCTTTGAAGCAATGTAAGACAAGTTACCATTGCAGGTAGTACCAAAAGAATGGAGACACCTTCCTCTGCCAATGGAAAAATTTACATGACATAAGTTTCCTTCATCATTCCTTTGTGAATTCCTTTCTCTCCTTGTGGTTGTCCTTGGAGCACACCTTGAAACAAATG
>NW_010165052.1:0-5768 GCF_000695765.1 Mesitornis unicolor | reverse complement strand
GAAAAAGATTGACAGCTGTGGTTATATTGGTTATTGAAATTATTGTTATTCGTGGCTGAAACATGCTGCCAGCCTCTCTGGCTATCTCTGGATGTCCTGGATATCTATGAAGAGTTTAAGCAATATTTTCCTTCTCTTTATTTTATTTTAAAGTAATTTTAAAATAGCTGTTCTCCAGTTAATATTCAATTTTGGTTCCTCATAATAAAATACAATAACTTTACTCACCTTTTAGATATTAAGGCTACTAGTACATACAGTGCTAACCCCAGGAGATCAGCCTGTCGACCATTGATGAGCAATGAAAAATGTGAATCACCTCTATTGTAGATGTCCAGTAAGTAATTAAAGTTTTAGTGGGGTATAGCAGTAAGAAAATGTAAGAAAAATACAAGACTTAAAATGCAAACCATATTCTTCCTTTAGAAAGAGATTGATGTATTAAATATTTATGGAAATATAATAAATTGGCAAGTATATGAAAACACTGCTACACCTTCATCTCCTTCATCTATCATCTTCCTGAAAAAAAAGGATTTGCTACTAAAATAGAATTGGAGCTCTGCTATATAATTTTCATATCAGTGGCTACTTACCATTAATCTTTCTATGTTCTTCCTAATTTAGGTAAAGAATACACGTAACAATAAGAAGAAACCAAATAATAGTATTTCTGAACAGAAAATGGAAGATTTCTTTACATCATTTGACACATACTCCAGAAGTACTGAGCTCTTGTTAATACAGGACTAAAGTCCTATTTGTATTACTGACCTATTCATTTAAGTCAGTGACAAGATCAGCAACTTTCTGAAAGTAATAGATTTCTTGCACATTTTTAAACAACTATGAAATCATTAGTCTTCTCTATTATCACCTGGTAATACTTAGCATTTATGACTGTGGTTAAACTATTGAGTAACTCACACAATAACTCTGAAAGAAACATTGTATTGTAATTTTTTAGTGATAGAGAAAGAAATGCAGAGAGGTTGGTGAGTATCTTGTAAGAGATATATCAAAGAAAGTTAGAGTAAGGATGAGTTATTTGAATGAGATTCTTATTCAGCTGTATGACTTCTTAAAACCAGTGGAGCATGAGCCTATAAGAAAAGCAGGGCGTGATTTACCACTCTTCACTGATATATACACATGCACTTTCGTTTGATCATCATGAAGACTGCTGTATTTGCTGGCTACACAATTAATAGCAAGCTGTAGACTATGAAGTGATTATTCAGCACTTAGACATTCCAAAAACCTCCATCCAAAGTAAAATAGTGTCACTAATTCTGCATGGACTAGCCATCAATGCTTCAAGTGTATGAACCTTGACAGATTCAAGTTTTGGGTAACAGAAAACTGCTTACATAAGTGATTCAGAAGAGGAATGTAACTATTATTTAGATAAAAAGAGGCAGCCTGGAATTAAAAATGTTTGGATAAGCAGTATTATGTTTACTTCAGATTGAATAAAATAGGAAAGGACTAAAATAATCTAAATTAATTAATGAAGTAGAGATGGAGACAATGAGATATTATTACTTACATTGGGAAAAAAATTTAATTGGTGTCTTTTAAGATTCAGAGGAAAAAAGAGAGGAGATTTGAAGTTGCCATTTTGCTGAAAGTCAAACAAAGAAGCTTTATGCAGATCAGCTCACCTTGTGTTTTTACATTCACAGGAACGCTAAATAATAATCAAATTTTACAAAACGTTCCCCAAAATAAATGCTGCACTGAGAAAAACAAATCAAATGTTCAGGCTAAAATTTGGTCACATGATCTACAGAAATGTTGACTGTTTCTAACATATGGTTCTAATTTGCAAAGAATTAGGACTCTTTTGGCATACTAGGTAGTGTCTTCAGGTAGAATAAAAGGACAACTAATGTAATAGTATATTCAAAGCTTTTATAAGAATTTGTTACCATACGTGAACATATTCAAGAGTTGAAAGTTTCTAGAAAAACTCTGACTCTGTTGACCTCAGAAACTATTGCTGGTTTCAGTGGGGCAGGACTTCACTTTTCATGTGAACCCTGAGGAATCAACTGTAGTAATGGACCACTAAAATGGAGAAGAGTTAGAGACTGGGTAGACAAATTAGAGGAACTGAAGGTGGATGAATATGTAGTTTAAGCAGTTACAATTCAAAGATCTGCAAATATTGCAAATAGCTTTAAAATCTCCATTACTTCTGAAGATAATATATACTGTAAAGCTGCACTAAGGCATTGCTTGCTGCTATATAACAGGAACCTCATAATGTGTTTTTATGCTTGAATTGTCTTGTCAGGTGTTGATCTTACTCACTCAGTACCATGAGGAAGATCACTTGTACAATCACATCAGTATTAGGGTATGTTCTTATTGTAGGGTTCACTTGTGTTCTTCTGCACTGGAAAATGTCTCATGTTAAACTAACTCAAGTGAGAATAATCTGGCTGTGAAACAAGTGTTTAGTTCTTGTTTGATTGCTAAAGTAAAATTTCTAGAGGTGTAGTGCCAAAAGATTCTTTGCACTCTGAAAAATTTTCCCATGTCTGGAGGCATGGGGAAGGATGTCTTTGTTCTTTCTGAGCACAGTAAAGGGACTGTGGAAAACATTTTAGGACTGGGGCCCTTGAGCAGATCTAGGCTGTATTCACATTGAGAAACAGTTATGTTAGCAGCTGGCGAATCATGCTAACTGTAGTTTTTACCTGTACAGCAGAGAATATCAGTATAACTGACTGTGTGTGCAAATGCCACTCATATTAGGAGCAATATTTGAATTACAATTTTTAAAAAATTCACAGTATAGATATGATTTTATAGTTATGTCTATATTGTACTGTCTAATGCCACAAAGAAGTGTATGAATTAACTCAACTATTAAAAGTAATATTACTGCATTAATATGGTTCTCTGCTGCCTGATTTTCAGAGTATACTTATGTCAGAACTAGCAGCTTTAGAGCTAGGCTGAGTATTTCAGTTTGACACGACAATGTACAATGAGGACAATCCTACAAGGAATAATTAGAAAATGCTTACAGACTCTTTCTGAGGGCAATAAATGGTAAGTAATCTTTATCAATGATAAAAACCTGTGTAAACTGAGAGGATAGATGAGCTGGAGAACATTTCATTATTCTAATAATTGTCTCTTAGTGACAGCTGACCTGCTTCTCTACATCCTTGCATCTTGAAAAGTCACTAACACTTCTGCAAAGAAAGCATAATGTTCCGAAAGGTAGTTTTTTACATCCAATGTGCTCAGTTGACAATTACTTTATGAGATCTAAGGTAGTGAAGGATTGGACCTACATGAAACTACTAATAGTTAAGGCTCATATTTCTACATAACCTGTGATGAAAGAGAAGAAGGTGCAGCATCTCTAGAGACTTGGGTGAATGTTCAGGGAGTGCTATAATTAACACGTAATCATTCCATTTGACAACCCTTAATCTCATTTTCTCAGGCTTGTGTCCTACAGATTGTTTATGAATTAGATTGGTGGTCATAGTAACTATTCTCCTGAGTTTGCAAAGTGAAGTGTGCCTAAAATGACTTCTACTTTTCATAGCAGGGTCAACTGAGCACATCATCCTTCTCAGCAAGATAAAATCAGTACTGTGCTGTCTACTCTGGGGCAAATCATTTCTCTTTTATACAATTTTAGTAAATGAACTGTGGGAGACTTTAAGGAGGAAAAAGTTTAAGGAGGAAAGGACTGTCCCTTAGTCTACAGTGAAGCTCTTGCACAGTTTCAGCTTGTGCTGAAGCTCCTCTGAAGGTGACGGGGACTGGCCAGTCTGTGTGCATAGCTGTGATGCACAAATACGCATCTCCATTGTACGCATGCAGTGTGGGTCTTCTGTACCCCTCCATCACTTTTCGTACAATATCATCAGCTCTGCAGAGCAAAAGGACTTTCAATATATTTTCACAACAGAAAAGGAATGGACAACTCTATGCAAGGAATTTGAGACAAGACATAAATTCTCTTTCTGTTCTGAGAAACAGCAGCTGGATCATAAAGAAGCAAAGTTTTGGAAAGCTCATACATTGCAAGAGAGAAAAGATGCTTCTTTTTACTTTCAGAACTGCATATTCAGTTCAGAGTTAAAAATTCAAGATGCATACCAAAATTCAAGCTGAAGTTAATATTTCTATCTTTAACAGGTTTGCAACGGAACAATTTCTGAAAGAGCTTGTAGTTAACAAAATCTATAAATTATGTGCCAACAAGAATAAATTTCTGGTCACACACAACTGTCACTTGTAGGAGGAGATAATCATAAAAAGGTCATTTCCCCACCAAATTACCAGTGGATAACTTTATTCTAAATGATAGTGTAATTTTTCAAAAGTCACTTTTCAATGCAAATTCTTACTTCAGAAAAGTCCTCCACAGATCTGTTGTGGGCACTGTATGGCTCCCAGGCCCCAGAGCCTGAGCTGTACTGATTCATGGGGCTGTTTAATCTGTCATCCACAACACCCTTTGGCAAGGAGTCCCACAGCTCAACTACACACTACGCAAAGAGCCAAGTGATTTTATTTATTTTGTACCTGGGATCTACCCATTTGATACCCATTCTACATTTGATACCCACTCCCTAGTTCTTTACATTGAAAAACACTGTATTATGGTTAACATAAGGATGTTCTTAATATGTCCTTAATTGTTCTTAATTTCCAGCTTCCGTTAGTCCAAGTTCAGATGCATTTTTTCTTTCTTTATAACATTATATATTTATTAATAATACATAACAATAGATTTGACCATTTGTATATATGTACATAGGCACACATATAATTAAATTTTACATTGTATGTGAAACACTCTATACTAAGACTGTACAACACTATTTTACAATACAGTCATGACATATGATTTGTCATGACCTTTTTATCTATACAGTTCAGTGGCTTGTGTGAGATTTTCTTTTTAATTTACATTAGGTGCATAGAAAGATAGCTCTTGAGAGGCTAAAATTAGCATGAGTGTGGCTTATCAGTTTCATTCACTAAATATCTGAAAACATAGGCTTTTACAGGATTAAATGAAAAATCTGAAATAATTCTTATCTACAGTTTAAAGTAATCTGCTTAGAAGAAATGAAAGATCTGCAGGTGACGACTAAGGCTGTGTGATTTATTGATTTATTTTTATCGACTTAGTAAGTAGCAGAGCAGAGACAATACTTGGGACCTGATGGAAAGAAGCTGAGTGCACAGAGCTGAGGCTGTGGCACGTTGCGCCTGACTCTCACAGAAGGGTACAAGCACAACCTGTTTCTGCTATTTCGTGGTGGAAGGATTTCGTACTTCCCATTCTGTGTAAATTATTTGGGTTGTAAATGACACTACACACCTTAGCTCCCGAGCTCTCGGGGAGGACTATCGAGACAAGCACAGTCCCAAGCTGGGGGTGTCCCGGCAGCCTGCCCAGCTGCCCCTCGCTGCGCTCCTGGCCCAGTTTGCGCTCCCAGCAGTGGGAACAGGAGCAGCGATGTTTCTCGTTATCCCGGCACGGCGGCTGGCGGCGGGGAGGACGGTGCCCACTCATAGCCCCGGCACGGCCAAGGGAGGGTGATCGCCGCCCCGCTCGACCCCTCTGAGGGTGGGGAACGGCCGCAGCCCCTGTCAGGGGACAGCCTGCGGGACAGCAGAGGAGAGGGGGCGAGAGGTGAGGGGATGCGGCGGAGAGGTTGAAGCGCAGCCAGAAACAGGAGGAGAAGGGACGTTACCTCCCTACCATCGAAGGCGGGAAAGTT
>NW_010165051.1:0-3924 GCF_000695765.1 Mesitornis unicolor | reverse complement strand
CTCTGGCAGGGGTTGGACTGGATGAGCATTCAAGGTCCCTCCCAACTCCTAACATTTTGTGATTCTGTGATTCAGGTAGTTGTAGAGAGTGATAAGGTCTCCCCTCAGTCTCCTTTTCTCCAAACTAAACTACCCCAGCTCCCTCAGCCGCTCCTCATAAGACTTAGCCTTGTTAAACGTCACACAATTGACCTCAGCCCATCAATCCAAAATCCTTGCATGACCTGGAAGCCACATGGACTGTGTTTCTCCTTTATGCAGTTCTAAGATGAAATAGTTGCAGCTATAATTTATAATTAAATCAATTGCTAATGTTGCCCATTTATTCTTTACTTTTAAAAATATTTTTTCTACCTTAATGTTTACAGTAATGAAGGTTTTGTGAATAAGGAACTGCCTCAGTTGCACAGGAATGTGTTTGATCATCCTGTTAAATGTGAGTTATGTTGGTGTTCCTTGAATTGATCTCTGTTATCCTCTGGTGCTGCAGCTGTTCCTAAAAAAAGGATGTGACATTTCTCACACAGTCGTTTGCATAATGTTGAGAAAGGAGAAAGTAATATAATGCTCCTGCAAGCAACTGTTGCTGATGTGAGTTTATTACATACAATCTTTAATCCTATTATGTGAAACAATATGGTTATGAAGAGTGTAAGATTTTTTTTTCTTTTGGTTAAAACATGAAAAGCATAATTTGCCTCATTTAAAAAAATAAAATAAATGTAATTTTTTTCCCTTACTTTTAATATGTTTTTTTGTACAAATAGTCATAATGAGCTTGGTTGCTTAGGTCTACGTTATGTGTGCTCAGTCAGCCTGACTGTTAGCTAACCGATTGGAGTGGTACCCCACAAGCAGATCATGGTCCTGCAGTGTGTGACAAGGATTTGACCTGACAGTTTTACAGTTGTGCAACACACAGAGGCTTAGAGCAACAAAAAAAGGGGCATGACAGACTACGTGGTGGAAATCTGCGCTGTACCTGCTGCCTCTGTGGAGAAAAATATGTAATGCTCTTGTCAAGGAAAACTGAAAAGGCTATTTTCTCTCTCATGCATTACTTGAGAGACTGTCTAGATGTGGAGCCATCTGTATTTTCAAATTTTTAAAGACTGATAAACGAGTTGTGTTGTTTATGAGGGAAATGAATTAATTTCTTACTGTGGCAGCTATTTGATTTGTCTTTGCTAGGTTACTGTGCCTTTCAAAATGAAGGTGCTTGCATTTTGAACTGTTAGCCTATCTCTTATGCTCTGCTGTAGATGAGAATGGGATTTTTCAAACCTAAAGAGAACCCAGTGTTCCTCCATGTCGTGGTTTAGGGCTGGGCCGGGTACTAAATCCTGGCCAGACGCTCTCTATGAACCCCTCTCCCCTCCCCAGAAGGGAAGAGAAAAGAGAATAAGGGAGAGAGACTTTACAGGTTGGAAAATAAACTAACAGATTTAATGAAACAATAATACTGATAATACAGGAAAATAATGTAAATAGGGAAATAATGAAATATATACAAATATGTACAAATATATACAAAACCAATATAAAATCCTCCCCCAATGATGAGTATGTCACCAGACGCTCTGTGGAGCCGGGCACTGGAAAAGTCCCAGACCAAACTCAGCAGCAGTGGGAGCAGGATGCAGGACACACAAATCAGGATCAGCGGCAGACGAACTAGCAGGATTCTGCTCAGACCTCAGCCTCTGCAGGATCCAGACGGACAGAAGGGTCTGAGATGGAAGGGCTCCAAGATGGAACAAGGGGTCGAGACCCTCGTGATCCCTCGGCTTTATACCGAGTATGACGTATGTGGGATGGAATACCTCGTTGGTCAGTTTTGGGTCTGCTTCCCCCCCGTAGGCACAGACACAGCACCCATGGTGAGACAACTGACCTTGAGCATATCTTCTAGCAGCACTGTCTGGGAAAAACATGCTGCTAGTTTTCAGCAAGTTCAGCCACTTAAAAGAAACTGAGCTGAAAAGTAAAATCACTACATAGAAAATTAGTTCTATTTAGCTCAAACCAGGACACTCCAGAAAAGATTGAACTAATGGACTTGTGGTAGCTCATGCTTATGAGAGTCTGGGCTGTAGCTTGAAAGGAGCTGAGGGGTCTGTATCTGTGTATAGTTCTATAAACCTGGAAGAGCCTTAGCTGAAGAATTCTCAGTGGATTCCGGTTGCTCTTGTTTATCTTAACTTGATACTGCTTTGACAAGGTGAATTTGAATCAAAGAGCTTTCAAGGAGCTATTACCACTGTGGTTGGTCTTCAGTGCTTTAGTTTTTGTCTTGTCACCCTCCCAAAAATGTTTCCTTATTCCCTTGTGGGCTCTTGTTTTTAACGAGCTTGTAGCATCTTCTGTTCATAATTGAAATGCTTTTGGAAACAACCAGCTGGTAGGCACACTATCTTGCCAATTGTAGAGAGAAGTTCTGTTTCTTCTGAGATGGATTTCAATGCAAAGTCTTCAAAATAAATTAACTCCTCTTTCCTGTTGTTATATTTTGGACTGGTTACTTTTTAATTGATTAATCTGTGGCTTCAAAAACATCTGCTGGGAGAGAGATAACTGAGGCTGCCACCTCAAGGCAATGTGCGGTCTACTGTAAAAGTTCTGCAAACAGAGGGGTTTTGAGTTGGAAATGTGCCACGTTTGGGTCTAGGGGGATCTATGGGCTAAACCCTTCCTTTTGTGTTTATAAACACAGATTGGGTTCTTGTATCATTTTACAGACTGCGTGTTAACAGGCACCATCCTAATTAAATGCCTGGAGCATTTCTCATTACTGGTTTGGACATAGAGGGCTCTAGAGAGCAGCAGAGCGGGATGTTCAACAGTCTTAGTTATATATTTAGTAGGAACATGTGATAAACTGTGCATCATATCTCTCAAACTTCCTGCAGTAATAATGTTGCTCATTTTTCAAGATGATGGCATTCCCTGTGGATATGTTGAACAGCTACAGTCATGAGGACTTGGAGAACTCTGCAGAGGACTACTTGTCTGACCTTCAGTGTGGGGATCCAAATTGTCCTGAATTCTTGCCCCTGTCAGACCATGGCAAGGTAAGAATCATCAAATACTTTAGTTCCAGTTTTCTTTATATACTTGTAGATTTAAAAAAATTAAAATATCCAGTCCATAACTATTGAATTACATAATTATTTTAGCAAAGCTCTTATATTTTCCATATTCTTGTTTGCGTGTTAAGCTCTACTTCTTTCTCATTCTGTAACTGGGTTTAAATTTGGGCTTCAGTGACTATTTGCTGCTTCTAGGTAATGGATCTGTATGCATTAAAGTAATTTTAAAAAAACCCTTAAAATCTCAACTGATGATACAGAGTTATACTCAGCCAATATTGTGGGGGAGTAGGCCTCAGGGTTGGGACAGTAAACAAGTCCCTCTCGAGATGTCAGCCATGGAAGAGGGAAGAAGGAGCAGGAGGGAGGAAGGGGCAGAGAAGTGCCGTCCCCAGCAAAGTCCCCAATTTATAGTGAATGTGGTGTTTATGGTATGAATAGTATTAATTGGTCAGGCTGTGGTCACCTTGGGGTCAACTCCCCTAGGTTTCTACGTCCCTAAGCCTCTGCATCTGTTTATCTCAAGACCTTGAAGACCGTGAGCACTATGGCAACCTGCATACCAGTATTAGCTGAAACCTATAACAAAGTTTTATCACTTTGTTCCCATGAAACAGAATGTTGTAGTCCTTAAAAAATTACAGTTTTCCTCAAAAGAAAACTGACTCTTAAATTCTGTCCTGCTAAACCAGGACAGTATTCCACCCCTTATTCTATACCATTTCGGTCATGTTCAAGTTAATATTACTTTTCTGTTCATCAATATATACACAGCTGGAAAAGCTGGCTGCACATGGCCTGGATGGGCATTCGCTTTGCTGGGTCAAAAACTGGC
>NW_010165050.1:0-2663 GCF_000695765.1 Mesitornis unicolor | reverse complement strand
ATCGGCCAGAATTTTCTCATGACTATAACATGGTCACCCTCTTGCTGAAGATCAGCAATGGCAATGTGGTGAAGACAATATAGTTTGAGCCCTCCACCATAGTGCACAATGCCTGCCAGATGATCCATGAGCACGTGTCCAAGGCCCAGATGGGACAGCATAAGTCTGTGTTGGGGCTTACTGCTGTGCCAGGGCCACCCCAGCTTGGCTCCTTGCATTTCACTGGCTTCCCTTTCCTCTCTTGTCCCTGTGACTGTCTGGGTTTTCCCAGCCAGCACAGAGCAGTGGAGGGGGGTGGGGGGACCAAGGTCCAAGTCCTCCTGCATGGTTACGGCAAGGGGCTGAGCTCCTTGGGCTCCCTCCTTTGACACACCAGAAGAAATTTGGGGGCTTAGTAGGTAAGAAAACACACTTGGAAGTGAGATACTCATCAAACTCTTTGAGCCTGCTGTTCTTTCTATCTCTGCTCCTCTCTTCTACTTGCATTCATCACCACTAGCCAGGACTAGGTGGGTTTAAACAGTTGCAGGGGTCGTAGCGAGCATTAATAAACCATATAAGTTAATTTTTCCTTTCTTGGGGAATATATAGTCCTCTGTCAAGTCTGTCCCCCCTGGCAGCTCTCTGCCAGACTCCGTGCTGGTGTTCCATTGCCTTCCTAAGCTTTCTCAGCTCTAATATCTCACTGCTGCCACAAGGTTCAAAAGTAAGCTTATGGCACATGAGCTCCTGATGCAATTCATGCTCACATGGATGTGGCCTGTCCCTGGCGTGGACAGGGAGTCTGAAGTGCTGGGACATCGTCTTGGGGACCCTCCTGGGTCCCTGCTACCTCCTAAAGCAGCTCTGTCACAGAGGAGAGCCATGCATCAGGCAGGCAGCAAACAGGTCAGGAGTTGAGGGAAGAGAATGGGGAGAGCTACAACATCTGGGAGCTACAAATTCCTCATGGATGAAAGGAAATGCCTTCTGAATGCCCAGCTGGCCCATGGGACGCAGTGTGTCAGATCACAGCTCTCAGTTTCGAAGAGGGACTGGATTGTTTACGTGGATGCGGGGCTGTAACTTGGTTTGGAAGGAGCATTACATTTCCTGCTCCTGTGCACAAGCCAGCTTGCTTGTTAAAAAAAACAAACAAACAAAAAAAACAAGTGAAAAGTTTCAAAGGGAACTGCTTCTTCACAAGTTCCTTTTCAGTTGTTCACAGCTTTTGTTTTCCTATTGGTTCCTTGCAGCTTTTGTTTCTCTTTGCTCTCCTTTCCTGATGGCACTTGGGGGTCCCTTTTTGTGCTCCCCTGGTTTTTTGTGACCTTTGGACTTGGGGAGCTTCAGTGTAGGTTTCCAGCCCTGCTCTTGCTCTGTCTCCAGAAGTGCCTCTCCCTGCCCAAGCTATGGATCTGGGACAAGCTGTTCAGTTTTCAGTGCTTTAGAATTATCCTTTTAGAATGTGCTTTGAAAACAGCTTTTTTTATTATTTTAAAAAAGGCAAGCCTCAGTGATTTTTCTGCTTTCTGTTTAGTAGGATACTAACAGCAGTGATAGTCAGGCACAAGCAGGGTGCCTCAGGAATTTGTCCCTCCCCCACAGAGAGCTGCCAAGATGACTCATTATAAACTTAGCAGCCAGCCAAGACAGGCTGCGGCACGGGGTTGTTGGAAAGGTGGAGAAGGACCTTTCCCGGGGCAAAATCCCAAAGAAAGGGGTCTGGCAGGAGGCTGGGAAGGCTCTGGACTATTACATGCTTCACAACAGGGTAAGCATCCATCCCATGTCCTTCTAGCTGATACCTGCCTCAGCTCTGTGGTCAGACATGTCCACGGGGTGGGGGGTGCTGCGAGTCCCTGCCCTGCTGCCTTGTATCATGCCTGGATGTACCCCGTGTGTCCCCCACCATTTGCATCGGGGAGATGGGAGCTGTAGACACAGTGGCAGGATGCGGGCGCCCTGTGCCGGTGCTGCTGCTGAGAGCTGTGCTCTGCTGTACTTGCAGGACACTGTGGAGTACAAGAAGCAGCAGAGGCCCCTAAAGATCCACATGCTGGATGGAACAGTGAAAACAATGATGATAGATGGCTCCAAAACAGTCACAGACATGCTCATTAGGATCTATGCCTGAATCGGTGAGAGGAGGGGCAGGAGCAAGGGGGAGGAAAAGGAAAAGAAGTGGGGAGAGATGGCAGCATTTGGGGGGGGAGGGGTACCAGGGTACCAGCAGCAGCTCTACAGCAGATAGCCTGGCAGCGGGGATGTCTGAGGGGTGCATGATGCTGGGGAGGGGACACCGCTCTGCACCCCTGTGTTGCTCTGGGCTCTGTATTTGGCAGTGATGGTATGCTGAACTCGGTCCTCTACTCTCCTGCAGGCATCACCAACTATGATGAGTAATCATTTGTTTGGGAGATTATGGAAGAGAAGGAGGAGGAGGTTACTGGCACCCTCAAGAAGGACAAGGCCCTGCTGCGAGATGAGAAGAAGATGGAGAAGCTCAAGCAGAGTTGCACACAGATGATAAGTATACGTGCCTGCACATGCTGGGGATGGGGTCAGCCTGTGCCGAAGACAGTGGGGAGGAGAGTAGCCCCCTTTCCTGCAAGAAGAAGACCCAACAAGGGGAGTGGAAAGGACTGTGATGAAGGGACATGTGAAAAAGGGATTAAAGAAAT
>NW_010165049.1:23698-30056 GCF_000695765.1 Mesitornis unicolor | reverse complement strand
TCAGCCCATGGATTCAGCCTGGCCAGGTCCTTGACTTTCTGTCACCAAGAGAAAACTCATCCATGTGGGACCTCCTTGTGAATCAGCTTCTTGCTTTTACACCAGACTTTATTCTGTCTCATCCACCACCTTTAAGTTCTTCCTACAACGGGGACGTTTGCTGACCCAAATCTGTGTCCAGATAAAGTTTGCTTTCCTTTATTTACGTGGCACTATGAACACCAGAGAACCTGTCCCTTTCTGCATGTATTCAACTGACACCAAACCGTGATGTAGAAGTCCTGCAACGAAGTTGTCCCATCGCCAGCCTGCAGGAGAGGTGCCAACCTCTGCATTTAACATCCTGCCCTGCTACCATGTGCTTGCATTGCCTGTATCCTGTACAGGACTACGACACCAGGGACAGTATCTCTTTTTCTTACAGCTTCTTAGTGTGTAACATGAAGGTGCTAAAGAATTGATCTCATTTGTCTGTCTCAGAGAAGTGCCTTGCAGATAGTTAGTAAGTCTTTTTAGAGAGTCCAGGAAGGGTAAGGGGAACGTTAACAAATTGTTCCACTTGCCAAGCCTTTAAAGTGCCAGTGTTAAGCATTTTGGCCATCAGCATGAAGCCTTGCAAAGCTGGTATGAAAGTGTACCAGCTCTGGTGCAAAGCCTGGGCTTATGTGTACCAGGATGTTGATGAAAACCAAGGGATTTGTTACACACCCATGTATACGAATACAGAGACGCCCCATAGGTGAATGGTCGAGCCAGTTTTTGCAAGGCTGGCTGTGCAGTGTGTTAGAAAGATATCTCAGGTTTTGCATGGTGTAACTCTTCTTGCTTCATTTTGGCCACAGATGAGCTGTCCTTCTGTACGTCAGGGCTGCTGGGGCTGTGATAACTTCTCCTGCAGACCACGCGCCGTTCTTGCTGGGTGCTGTTACGTGTGATAAGCTGCCAATTCTTGGACTGATTCGGCTCAGTAGGTTCAAGAATGTGGGTGAATATCTATTTTACACCAGAGGGGTTTTCATGATTTTGCAGGTATGGAAATGAAACGCTCGTTTCTGGAAAAGCAAATAATATTCTATAAATAGTCCAGTCAGGAAAACAAAACCATTGTTTCTGCTGCTTAACTCCACAGTCATGCTGCTAGAATTTACAGGATTAACTCTGCGTAAATAGCTTTTCTTTCATTTGTGGGACCTGGAACAGGTCACTACAAGTATTTTATGGGCACAGTTTTATCAGGAGAGCTGTGTTGGTTAGCTGCGATTGCTCACATGAATCACCTGGGATTACTCCTGCTTCTTGTGTGGCTGAGCCAGTTTGCATAATGAGGAGAAAGCTGCATGAAGAAGAAGCCACCGGGCTTTGGAACCTCTCCGAGTTTTGATCAAAAGCCCATTGAAGCAGACCCCTCTGGCTCTAGTCATTGGGCTGAGGCAGAACTGAGCAAGATAAGGCAGTTCTGGTAACTCTTAAATCTTTGTCTGAGTTCTCTGGGTCTTGTCCCTCAGAATGGGGAATTGGGCAGCATGTGCGGCGACCCAGGGATAATGAGGCTGGTGTAATTTCAGAAGCAATGCAGCCACTTGGAGGTGATTTTCCCACCAGTGTGTGTAGTCTCAGCTGTATTTAGTGTATTTGTGAAAACGGAGCTGGGGTGACTTTGCAGCCAGGCCGTTTTGCAAAATGTTTTGGTCACTACATTAGGCCATCAAATTGAAGGAATGGGTTGTGCTGGTGAACTCCTCAGAGCCTCTACAGTGTGACTGCAGGCTGCACTTTTCACCAAGTGGGTTTGATGAATGCGCTGGAACAGGCTGCCCAGGGAAGTGGTAGAGTCACCATCCCTGGAGGTATTTAAAAGATGGGTAGATGTGGCACTTAGGGACACGGTTTAGCGGTGGAGCTGGCAGTGCTAGGTTAACTGTTGGACTCAATGATCTTCAAGCCAGATCTTTAGTTCCAGCCTAAACCAAATCTGCTGAGGCTTGATCTGCAAGACGTGAGGAAAGCTTGGAGGGCTCGGGCAGCTGAGACGGCCTGGGCTTGAAATACCTGGGCTGCTTGAGAGGGATCTTACTTGTGGTGCTGCCACCCTTTCTGCGTTCCCCAGGCCAGTGTTTTTTTTTTTTTCTTGGCTGCTGTGTGTTTGACCTACATCTGGCTTCTAGAACGTGTATTTGGGAAGAGGTTTTTCAGCATGTGCCTCTTGAGCTGCCAAGGCCTGACTGTGAATGCCGTGTCTCTAGGAGACGCATTATTCCCACTGGAGAGGTAAAACGCTGCGGGATCTGTCCCTTTACTGGGAAGTGAACTTCACTGTTTGTACGTAACCATCAGGATTACTTCTTTCTGAAATAAAAAGATTTAACCTTAAAAAGAGGGGAGTGCAGGTGAGCTGAGGGTGGAAAGCTCTTCTTAGGGAAAAGGTGGGTTTTTTTTTTGCTCCTTGTGTAGGTGTGGGGGGTCTAGGGGTGGGTTGCCCAAGCAGTTCCCTCAAGGCCTGTCAGGAGGAAGGGCTATGGGAACCCCTGGGGAAGTGCCAGGGGATGGCACCTGGGGAAAAGCTGCAACCTCCCAGATCCATTTCCCCCAAGGTACAAATCATCAGCTCTCTGGCCCAGGGGAGGGGCGGCTGGGGAGCCGTCTGCGCTGTAGGAGTCTTCAGCTAGAGCTGAACCTGCACAGCTTTGCTGGCAAACCTCCTGGCACTTCTCGTAGCGTAGCCAGCACCCATGCCTGGAGAAGAATAATCTGCATCAGCAAAAGGATTTTTGTGAGGCACAAGAGTGGTTTAGATGCAAGTACTGGACACAAGGTCCTAGGAGATGGCTGTCCTTTATCTAATTCACTGTGTCTGGTTTGTATGTTCAAGTGAGTAATCCTGGGAGTTCTCTGGTAATCACATGAAAAAGGGTTTATAGGATCAAGTCCCCAGGGCTTAGTCTTGTAAGATGCCAAGCTGTCTAACCCCAGACAAGGAAAGCACCTGAGCTTGGGCTTTTAGAACTTGAGTGATCTTTTTGTAATTAATGGGACCTGTCACATGCTTAAAACTAAATCCACATGTAAAGTACCAGGTTGGACCAGACTTGCAGGTTCGGTACTCAACATCCTGCCAAACAGAGCCTAGTAAAGTCACTGGGCTACCAGATCGACTGTGTAGTAGAGCCTGTGCGCTATTTTATAGAAGAAAATTTTAACAAAAAAATAGCACAGAGATTATGGAATATCATTATATTCAACATATGATTTTTTCAAAAACTTTTATTCAATATTATTGTTCTCCTGACGCATAGCAAATGAAATGGTTTTGTAGTCTGAAATAGTATAAAATTTATAGCGGGTGATATTTTTCTGGTGTGTAATATAAAGGAATGAGTAATAAATGTTAATATAAAGTCCAGTTTGAAATCTTACAAGCCAAGCTTTACAGATTTGCTGAGCGTAGAATCACAGAATCCCAGACCGTCAGGGATTGGAAGGGACCTCCAAAGCTCATCCAGTCCAATCCCCCTGCCGGAGCAGGAACACCCAGATGAGGTTACACAGGAAGGCGTCCAGGCGGGTTTTGAATGTCTGCAGAGAAGGAGACTCCACAACCTCTCTGGGCAGCCTGGGCCAGGGCTCTGTCACCCTCACTGAGAAGTTTCTTCTCCAATTGAAGTGGAACCTCCTGTGTTCCAGTTTGTGTCCGTTACCCCTTGTCCTATCATTGTTTGTCACCGAGAAGAGCCTGGCTCCATCCTCGTGACACTCACCCTTTAAATATTTCTAAACATGAATGAGGTCACCCCTCAGTCTCCTCTGCTCCAAGCTAAAGAGCCCCAGCTCCCTCAGCCGCTCCTCATAAGGGAGATGCTCCACTCCCTCCATCATCTTTGTAGCCCTACGCTGGACTCTCTCCAGCAGTTCCTGTCCTTCTTGAACTGAGGGCCCAGAACTGGACGCAATATTCCAGATGTGGTCTCACCAGGGCAGAGTAGAGGGGAGGAGAACCTCAATGAATGAGAGAACCTCAAAGAATGGAGAGAGGGACGGCTTCCCCTCCCACATCCCTGCACCTCCCAGCACTGTCAGTGGTGGAAGTCTTCTGTCAGTCACTCCCATTCTCTGGAGTTAACATTTTACAGACTCATAACCATCTTCTACCCGAGAGATATTAAGTATGTTTTTACTAGTTTACAATATGCTGTGCATTTTGCATTTGATTGCCTAGTAGTTTATCACAGGTATTTTATGCTTCAGGATCCTGCCACCACTGGTGTTTGCCATGGCATCCATTCCCAGTAATGAACTCCTTGGGGGAAGGAGGATCAGTGCAATGTACGTTTGGAGGGGAATTAAGAATGGACTGGATGGATATGGGTTTTTCTGGTGTCTTCCAGACCAGAGGTCTCACTTAGGATGCACTTGGAGCATGGTTCTCCTTAAACAAAGAAGGTAATTTAGGGCCAGGACCTTAGCGGCTGTACTCTTCCATTAAAGACTACAGCGAGCAGCAGTTTCCATCAGCTAAATCTGTGGTACTTGACGTAGGAGAAAGGGTGAAAACTTCACTCCTCTTGATGGAAATGATGCACTTCTGAGTCTGTGAGGTTGCCCTCGGGAAGTATGGGGTTGTTGTCTTAGGAGCACATGCGGCCATGATTAATATCCTATGCATGTCCTGCAGAGCTGTAGCGTGAATCCTTTTGGTTTTGGCCTAAAATAAACAGCATTGTATGACGGGAATCAAAGACAAGTTTTCAGAGCTGGCTCAGACAGTTCAAGTGCTAAAACTGCATTGGAACACTATAAGAAAGTGACTTATTTCTTTGTGGTGTTTTTTTATTAGATGGTGGATGCTTTTATCTTCTCCCGATTTCCTTGGTGCAATGTCTGCAAATGACACGGTTACGGATATGTGCTGCTCTGACAAAGTGAGGTTCATAGTTACAGGGATTTCTGGAGCGATGCTGTATTTGTAAATGATGCTATGGGTACATCTGCCATGTAATGCTCATTGCCTACGTGAGGCAGCAGCACAGCAGGAGGACTGGAAATGCAGAGGCTATATCTGTGAGGAATGTTATAGACCAGGACGGTACCCACAAACAAAGATACTATTAACTAACTAGAAAGGAGCCAGGATTAAGTGCTTTGTGCCTCTGAAGCTGCTGTACCAGGGTTGGCACTATAAATATGCTTACAGTATATTCTTCCAGGGAGCTTTCTCTTAATATCTGAGTGGGCAACATAAAAAAACTACCCAACCTCTCTCTGCTAAAGATGATGCCCCAAGTACGTCTGAACTCTCAGCAAGTGCTACAGATGGAACCAGAGTGCATCCAACTTTTTTGTTTTGCCTTTCAATCCTGAATCTTAATTAGTTCCCTACTGCTTTAGTACATGCACAACATTTTAATAGTCATAAGGACTTACTCCAATCCGCATTGCCATTTCCACAATTCACTCTTTCATACCAGTAGCAATTCTCTCCCCCCACCCCCTGCCCCAAGCCACATTTAGGAGCAGCATAAAGAAAACTAAATGGCCAAGTGTGTAGCTGTAGATTGATGAGGTTGTCACACCATTCTCTTCACTGTTTTCTTCCAACCTGCACTGTGCTCTAATAGATGGATGATTGCTGGGGGAGGGAGAGAGTTAGCAAATCCCACAGCCAGATGTTCAGGGATGGACAGAGCGACCTTCTCAAGGAGCCCAGAGGAGTATAACTGTGTCCTTCTGAGGGAGAAGGACACTCAGGTGCCTGCGGCTGCCCGTGTTTATCTCTCTTTTCAAAAGGAGCACGAACGGGCTCAGCATGGCTGCAAGGATGGATGTTTCTCAGTGCATCGGGGGAAATGACCAGTCATCCGTCTCTTCACTGTGGAGTCTGCCTGCAGCCATCAATCTTGTAGCCCAGCACGGCAGCTCCTTTGGCTTAGGTTGGCTCAACGTTAGAAGCACAAAGGGAAATGAAAGCTGAGCAGGGGAAAAAGAGAGAAGAGCAAGTATTCTCTATTTCACTTTGTTTTCCCCTTGCATGGCTATCTCTTCCTCTTCCCCGTTATCATCTGTTTTCACAGTGTTTTGTGAGGTGTGGAAAGGGCCCGGAATGTACATTTTCAGGAACCAGGAGTTTACAGCGCTTCTCTGTTAGCAGAGAGGAGAAAGGAGAGAGATATTGAAAAGGCGTAATTCAGGGCCCAGGGCTTCCATTTTTCAGACTTTTCTGTGGTAGTTTTTGGAACAAGCCTGCCATGGTTTAGCTGCGGTAGGCGAGGAGAAGGAATAGAATAGCTTTCCTCCATCTTGCTGTTTTCCCCCCTTGTCCTTCCTGATTCCTTCCTCAATGCCACTTTAGTGTTTTCAGGTGCGT
>NW_010165049.1:6842-23667 GCF_000695765.1 Mesitornis unicolor | reverse complement strand
ATTCCTGCTCTATTCAAAAAGCAATCAACACGGCCACGTGATGGGGCTTTCTGGAGAAAGGTACGTCCTGATGCCCAGAGCCGTGATGGCAGCTCCTGTCAGCAATCACAGGCTCACTCGAGTCAAGCCTGCTCGATGCAATGGCTTTGCACAAGCTGCCTGCGCTCATCCTGCACTCCTGATTCCCGCTGGGAAACTGGAGGTCGTGCCAATGTCTTCGTTGCGGTTGATACGCAGCTCATCGGAGTAAAAATACATCCTAATATGTCTGCTTGTACACTGAGCGTGGTATTAACTGATTTCAGCAGTTTGGCCTGAAATACTCAGGTTTTAGGTACTTTGAGCCAGGCTGGAAGGAAAAGAGGTGTGTGAATTCACTACCTGCTGGACTCCTGGCAGCTGGGATCTGCTTTTTTCCACGGTGAGCTGTAGTGGAGTTGATTATTCTGTTTTCCCCTAAAATTCTTGCCTCTGGATATTACAGCAGAACATATTTGGCTTATTTTGTAGAAGGCTTATTTAGAGATGGCATTGTTCCCCACTGCCCCACTGTGGTGTTTGATTGATGTATTTAAAAAAACCTTGTGATTGCGTTTACTTTGTCGTTTTCCTGACTGACCTCAATGATCCAAGCATCAGGTCTGAAAGAGCCAAGCTCCCTTGCAGAACTGTGGTATAGGAGATTTGTCTCTCCCAGTTTTTACTGTAGGCGAAGAACTGAGGTCTCCCAGGCATACACAAAGTTTATTAGGAGATTCGAGGCCCAGCTAAGGACTGAGGCAGAGCAAGGAAACTCTGTAAAAGCAGATATTGGATATAGAGATGTCTGAGGAATCTCTACCTGCTTGCAACCCAAATGTGCCATCTGGAGTGAATAGACTTATGCCAAGATGGGGAAAATTTATACCGTCATGGGCTTAAAGGGCTGCTTTGCAGTTTGTGCTGAGGTGTTTGGTTTGGCTTGGTTTGGTTTTATTTTTTACCATAAACCTAAAGCATAAACCCTCAAGGAAAATGCTTGTTTGGTGAAAACCAGTTTCTCCTCCCCCACACCTTGTGTGCTCAGGCTTTACAAGTGGGCACAAGACTCTTATGAGTAGGTATATTCGGGGAATTCTTTTGTCTTTTCTTTATGAAATAGATAGCATCCTTTTCCAACCTGTGCATAATAGATAGCATCCTTTTCCAGCCTGTGCATTTAATTGTGTCCCTTTTGAATGAATGGTCGCATTTGTTGCCGCTACCCATTTCGCCTCCCTGCAAATTTTGAAAAAGACAAATCTTGTTCATGTTGTCATGAGACAGCCTACCCCAGATGGCACATCTGTGTCTCGGGATGCCCTCTGGCCGGCCTGTTGGCAGGCATTCCTATGGCTTTGAAGGTCACCTTGTTTACACCTTGCCTTTTCCCCCCCTCCCTATTCCGAGTCTTGCTGAGCCTGCAGGCTGGGCTTCACCATCTGCATTTTCTCTGGTGCCATTAATCTTCCTGTTTACCATTCTGTTATTAATTCCAGAGTTCACCTTTTTGTCTAAACGCTTTATAGGCCTCTTGGAATTTCTCGCCTTTTTGTGGCAAGAGATCTGAGCATCTCGGTAGATTATTTGCTTTGTTCTTTCCCATTTCTGAAAGGATACCTACTAGCATCTCATGCCATTTTTCTATTACAAGCCTCCCTTCTTATAATACCGTTTTTCAATTATGTAGCTTCATCTGTCAGGTGCATCGTACCGTATGAGTAAATATTATCCTCAGTCCTTGGAGTTTGTGTATTGGCCACCAAAATCTGGTATCTGTGGAAATAGTCTTGCTTTTTCAGTGTTTTTCACAGCTGGAAAAAACCAAAAAGTGTTTAAACCTGGCTTTGCGAGAACCTGTAAGAACACCTTGCATTTTTGGTGCCTTTTATTTGAATGCCTATGAATATTAAACAAGCCCTACCAAACCCCAGAGAATAGATGAAGACTATCTCCATTTGACAGGCGATGGAAAAGCAGAGGCTACCTTTGTTAGAGTTTGGCCCAAGATCACATGGTGAGACAGCAGCGATGCCAAGCGCAGTGTCTGGGACGATTGTTCCCTGTCCCATCCTAAAATCATTTCCATTCTGCTGTGGCCTTTCTGTTCTCCAGTGGTGTATGCGGGTTTGGTATTTACTGAGCCGGGGATGGTGACCCAGTTCTGCTTGGCATGGCTGACTTCAGACACCCCGCCGTGCGGATGTGGCTGTCCCGCTTCCCCGGCCTGCCCGGGTTGCAGAGCTCTGTCTTGCCGCAGGTGGGAGCTTAGCAGACGGAGATGCAGGATCAGGACCTGGACACCTGTAATGTGGCTGAGCATTGCTAATAACCCTGCTACATCCATGCTGATGCCTTCAGAGCTGACTGGGTGTCTCTGTGGCACCCTGGCGCTTCGGGGCCTCATTAATAGAGCTGCCACAACTTGTGGGCATGTGGAGCCAGCCAGAGCTGAGCACTGCGCTTGAGCAAATAACCCCCCTCAGTCTGGGGCACGAGAAAGCGCAGAGCAAGGCTCCCAAGAATCATTGCAGGACTCAGATTGGCTTTGGCAGGTTTATCAGCTCTGGCTTAGTGCCGGCTCTGCTAGGCCCGGACTGAATTAATTGGGATGCTTGTGCACTGCAGTTGAGAGATAACTGCATTACAGAGATTTATCTGTTACTAAAGGTATCCCCTCCACTGTCCTCGATAAGGAAGAGGAGAAGCTACGCAGAATCTCACAGAATTTGCAGCAAGGTTACAGCATGGCTGGTTTTACACATGGTTTATGTATGAGTTTGCATTCGGTATGAGGGGTTTTATTCAGTGCTGCCACTCGTGGAAATATTACAGTTGGTTGCAGTGGAGGCCCGCTCCCTGTTATCTTTTGCAGAGTGTGTGGTGGTGGGGTGACTGGTGTTTGCTGATAGCTGTCTGGTTACTGGACAATAACCAGATTCTGGTTCTTCTGATGGGTCGAGACACCCATCCATTGGTGCAAGTGTATCTATATGACCACTTGCAGATAGGTAGGTCAAGTTATTCTCTTACTTCAAATGGTCCAGAAGCTGTGCTGGAATGATAAAAGCCCAAAGGAATAGACTTTGTAGTCAGGAATCTTCTCTAAATTGTAGCAGTTACCTGGCCTCTGCCCCTCGATATTGCCTACAGTGTTGCCTGATGCTGCAAAAGTCCTGGTGCAGTGTGAGCCCGTCTAGAAGGCAAATGTGAGAGTGACCAGAACACAAATGAGTGCTAGGATAATGTTATTGAATGGAGAGATTCCTTTATGATTTGAGCCCTGAGGGTAGTTACCTGATCCAGCATTTAGCCTGATATTGTAATATGGCAGTCTTGGAGAAGCAGGTACAGTGTATTATATGTGCCAATGATTTCTATCTGTGCTGAGAAATAAATTTGTAAAGAACTTCCAAGAGACAACCGTCAGGAGGGATGGTGTTTTTTTTATTGAGAGATTTTATAGAGGCATTCTAGTCTGCCAAAGAAATACAGCTGCTTGTAAAGTTCACATTTTGATGATGGGTTAAACTAAACGATGTTTAACCTTAAGGCTTGAGGGCCTCTGCTGTTTTCTACTGCCCTATTTCTCTCTCCTGTTGCGTTGTAGCCTCCTGGGATGTATTTTAGCTAGGGGTTGGTAGAAGCTTTCCGTTGGATCCTGGTCTTAAAATTCGAAGTTGTCCTCTGATTCTTTTGCAGTTTACACCCAGGCTGAAGAGTGTGAGTGCACAGTCCCTGCGTGTCATAGCTTCCTCTGTCTTCTTCCATCTCTTCATTTTCTCCCTCTGCTCCCATCCTTGCCAAGAGAGTAGCAGGAAGAGGTGCTAGGGAGACATTGGGTTTTTCTGGTCTCCCGGTGCTCCCTGGAGCAAACCTCAGTAGTGCCTGAGATTTGCAACAAGTGTTTACTAAGATTCATTTCGCAGCTTTATAGGATCCCATGGCTCCAGCCTGAAGAGGAGTTTTCACCTAATGGCTGACAGTCCTCCCAGGTATCCTTTCCACACAAAGTGGTTTGTTCTGAAGAAGCAATAGTCTTTTGTTTCCAAGTGGTCTTGCTTCTAAAACCAGTTTATCATTCTCTTTGACTAGATCCCTTTTCTCCCCTATGGCCCTGATTACCTTAAGAGTGCAATAATGTACATGAGGTTTGAGAGTGGAATTGGTGGGGGAGACAAAATGTTACTGGAGTAGCCTTACGATCTCTAGTACAGCCATGGCTTTGTGGCATCTAGCTTGGATTAAAAATAAAGTGAATCTGATGTTTACTAGTCTCTGGGGGCATTTGTTTGGCTTTATGGACTCGTTGTGAGAGTCTGTGTTATCAGCAGTCTAGTCTCAGGGGAGGCCCAGGGCTGTGGACCAGGGTTGGAGAGGATCCTAAGTGTAGAACTGGCACTGATGGGTTTGCCACAGATGGGTGCTGAATTACAGTAGTGGTGGGAGAACAGGCTGGGATAACAGGGACTGTGGAGGGCCAGGATTAAAGCACAGAAGCAATATCGTGAGCACCTGCCCCTGGGATAGCAGGAGGCGGTGCAGTGAAAGGAGGGTTTTGAAGATCCAGATCTGCAGGAGGAGTGAAGATGCATGCTGCACTGTGCTGGCAGAGGCACGCTTATGAAAAACAGCTTGCGGAGCCCTGCCTTTAGTAGACCTGGTTCTGGTATCAAGGACGGTACCAAATCACTGTACTGAGCGTGAACGTTAACAAGCAAGCAAGCAAACAAGCAAAGGAGAGTCTGGTTGTGCACGCACAGGAAAGCTACAGAATCCAGCTCTTCATTGTCTCCTCTTTCTTTCTTAAGGGATTCCATCCCCCCTGCCCCCACCCTTTGCACTCTAACGCTATATTTGTGCCTTGGAGATGTGGAGATGAGCATATGATGGATGGATGGATGCTGCTTGTCTGGGTTTTTCACCACCATTTCCCCTGGGGCACTCTGTCTGCTGGCAGAGAGCACCATCCCAAAAGATGGTATCTTTTGCAAACTCGACAGCTAACAGACAGCTTCTCTCTCTGCATATTTCCCCAAAGAAGAGCAGGCTTAATCTGGTTTTTATATGGCATATTTCATTATAATCTTTTTGACTTCCCATGTTCCCAATACGCCATCATAAATAAAACGCTGGGGGTGGGAACAGCGGAGATGCTGAGGCTTCGCACTCTTGTGACACTGATAGATTCTCATTTTAAACTGTCATGGGATTTAATTGCTTGCTGAGCCACTGCACTGCACTTTCAGACACATCCTGCCACATCCTCTTAATGAGCTTAGTGGCTGCATTCACTCAGCAGTAGTTCTGTTTGCTGTGAATTAGGTGGCTTTTTTAGACCACCTATGTGATTTTAAAGAGGTAGTGGTTATTAAGGCAATATCCTTGGATTTATCCATCTTAAACAGCACTTCGTGGACTCTTAACATATAGTTTCCTCCGGCACTTTTTATGTTCCAGAAAGACAGCAGCAAGAAACAAAAACACAGGAATCTATGTGCAAAGTCAGTGTTTGTCTAAGAGGGTTTTTGGAAGCCGGATTGCTTTGGTTTGCATAGTAGCTGTCTCTGGCATGATAGATCATGCTGGAACTCACCCAATAAGTATCTCTGTTCCCAATTAGAACTGGAAATGGAGCTGCTTACGAGTGCACAGAGATGATGGCTTGGGTGGCAGCTGCTACTGTGGAGATGGAAATGATCCATTGTGAAACAAATACATTGCACTGTATAGAAAAAGGGATGGTTGGTTTTAATTTATGTTTCAAAGAGACACTGAAAAGTTGCCTAGCTCCCGACGCCTCGTAGACCAAATGTAGCATATTTAAGGACAGGAATTTGCAGCTATTTTGGTGAATCAAAACTTGAAAAAAGCCCACTGTTTTGCAGGATTTGTGACAATGTGCTTCTTTTGGAGGCAGCGGTTCAATAGAGAACGGATACAGGAATGATGCTGGCATGGGTGCTCGTTCAGATCCTACCACCGTGGTCTAAGGACCTTGATAAATAGGTTGCTGCACTGAGCTGGTAAGCAGAAATAGCCACGTTAATTTAATCACCATGAAAGGGACTCTGCCAAGTTAAGAAACATAAATTTTAATTACGTGCACACACACATATCTGAATTACAATATGTGCACCGTATTTAGCTGTGACACCAACAATACCGTGGCTTGTTTGAACAGGAAGGTTTCTTAAATAACGTTTTATTTTTCATTGATGGTTTTGGTTGATTTGACACTTCCATTTTGTATGGTTCTGGCTATTTCCTGTGTCTCCTACACTAACCAGGTGCTGTATTGCATTTGCAATAAGAATAAAAGGGAAATTTATCTACAAACTTTCTTAAAAATGTTCTATAAAAGAGTAAGCTTTTAGTTCTGGTGCTTTTACTAGTAGTTATTACTTGTAATAAAGATCATGTTCTCCGAAATGGCACTGTCTGAAGAGCCTGTGATACAAACTAGGAGTTAAAATAGAAAGAATTTAGAACAATTAGTGGGTAGCAAATGTTATTACCTATATTTAAAAAGGATTTGGACATGATTCAAGGATTTGAAGAGCCATAAATTCTACATGAACATTTGAGAAATTGATTGAAACGGTAATTAGGTATAAGCAGTAAAGCACCTGGGAAATGATGATATAGGAGGTTCTAACTGACTCCTTCTTTTTTTTTCTCTACCAAGGAAAAGCACATCTTTCTTTCTTAAAATTATTTACATGACGTGTAAAGGACTAATAGATAAGGAGGCTGACAATTTACTTAGACTTCCTGAAGACCTCTGGTATATAATAGGCTTCCAAAAAGAAACAAAATTTGGATCCAAACTTGTAGAAGAAGAGATGAAACAAAGAACAAAATGAAACTAATAAGTTTCGTTACAGGAAAAAGCTAATGGCTGGTGCACCAGGGCTTCTTGTCTGGGCCAGTGTTGTAATAAAGAAGCTGGAGAGAGGGAGAGCTTTGTAAACTGCAGACTTGCACATGGTACAATGTTATTTCCAGCCATGGTGGCCAGGTGGGTCTGTGCAGTCTCCTTGGGGAGATCCCACTGTGCTTGGTGAAGGGGTGACGGGGTGGATGTTTTAATTTGTTGTGTTCAAAATATTACTTACGGGAAGTTCTTTTCCTTGTTATTTGGTTCCTAATTCTGCTTAGTATGCAGCTTGGATACTGCAGGACACTGCCTGAGGGGTAATTGAAAGAATATTGTAATGCATTTATTGAAATGGGGGATGCGGCTTCATCTGGAAGTACCAGGTGCAGTATTGGTCCTTCTTGGGAAGATTGTTGAAGAATAAGAGGCAGTTAAGAGAGGTCTGACAGGACAGCGCCATATGGAAAACTTCCCACAGCAGAGTAATAAAAAAAGATTGTCATGGTTTATTCTGGAAAGGAGAAGAATAAAAAGAAATGACAAAAAAAGTTTGGTCAGGAGCTCCTATTTTCCCGGTCTCACAGGAAGAACAAGGAGGCAAACAGTAAGTGAAGCACTCCTTCTTTCACAGAATCACACAATCGCTCGGTTGGAAAAGCCCTCTGAGATCATCACGTCCAACCGCTCCTGTCTACCCCCTAAACCATATCCTTAAGTACCTCGTCTACCCGCTCCTTAAACACATCCAGGGATGGTGACTCCACCACCTCCCTGGGCAGCCTGTTCCAGCTTCTGACGACCCTCTCAGTAAAGAACTTCCTCCTTCTCTCTAACCTGAACCTCCCTTGGCACAGCTTGGTGCCGTTTCCCCTTGTTCTATCCCCCATCACCTGGGAGAAGAGACCAGCACCCACCTCTCTACAAGCTCCCTTGAGGCAGTTGGAGGTGGTGATGAGGTCTCCCCTCAGCCTTCTCTTTTAACCCTGCTTTAACTATTTGACTCACTCAGGTGAGGAAGCATCAAGGATAGAAGTGTATTAAAATTCAGAATGGGCTGGGCTGTTCTGTGCATCTCCAGACGAGCCAGGTTTCGGATAACTGAAAGTGATACTGCATTTATCCCTCAGGACTGAGCTGGTAGAGATCAGGATGAAATGTAGTAGTAGGGTAGATTATTTTCTTTGCATTTCTCTCCTGGACAGATCACAGGATCACAGAATCGCTCGGTTGGAAAAGCCTTCTGAGATCATCACGTCCAACCGCTCCTGTCTACCCCCTAAACCATATCCCTAAGTACCTAAGATGCTCATACCTTCTTCTGTAGCACCTGATGTGACTGTTTAGTATAGCACAACAAATATCAAAGCAAACAGAGGTTTAATTTCTCAAGCCTAGAAGACTCTCTCTGACGTTGGCTGGTGCCTTCACAGGCAGGACAGTAAGTGGAAGGGACCCCATTTGCTTCCATACAGCAGTTCCCATGGTCTGTGGAAAGCCATGATCTTTCACATGGAAACTGCATTTCGGGCATTGACTTGGCTTCTCAATTTTCTTTAGGGTACAGGCATAAGAGAAAAACAAACTCTTCTAGCTTCTATGGGAAAATCCTGGAGAGTTAAATAGGAAAGAGAAAATGAGGGATTTGGTGAGATGAATTTAATGATCCCTGGCAGTGTTTCACTATTTCTCTAAGTTAAGTGAACCATGGTTTAGATTTTGGGAGGCTTTTATCTCTGAGAATTCAAAAGGTGGTTGGGAAACGTAATTTCCTGTCTTCATTACTGTATCCTTTACAGACCAGCCATCTTCCAGGAAGGACTGAACTTATTACAAAGACTGAATTTGTTACTAAGAGGTTGTCTTTGGACCTTTGTAGGTTTTTACACTGTAAATTTTACATTCCAGATAAGATCGTGTCTGGCATTTCCCACTTTCTAGAGCTACTTAGGAATGAAAATGGACTCCTAGAAGCAACCAGTGGAGAAGAAAATGAAGGAGTTGAGCAGCAGTAAGCTCAGTGGGCAGATGGGTGGCAGCTTCCCTGAGTTTCTTTTCGCCACATTTCCTGCTCACTACCTTAGCTTTCTGGTTACTCAATCTCTCCATCAGTTAACTGGGAATAAAAGTATTACCTCACGCCTCCTTGTCAGTGAGACGTTAAATTTAATAATTAAAAAAGGCTCTGAGAGTTTTGGATGACGAGGCTCCTGGAGTGCGGCTGGTGGGAAGCTGCAGCACCACACAAAAGGAACATGCCTATTAAAGACAGCTGCCGGTTTTTGACCTTACAGCCCACCTTTCCCTCTGTCTTGATGTTCAATAACTCTGGACCAAGCAGGAAGCAGTTTGACTTTCAGATACATTCTACTTATGCCTCGCCCCTTCCTTGCTCGTTCCCTTTTCTGAATGCATTCATTTGCTGAGCGTATCGCTATCCAGAGGCAGACAGAGCTTGTCACAGTAAAGACATGTTTGTTTCTGATGCCCTTGAGCTTGCTTGAAGCTTCTCCTTCTGCTGCATATATGATGACCCCTTGGGTTTTGCAGTCCCACGAGGTTTTAAATACAAAGCAAATGCCCTTTTGCACCTAAGCACAGGACTTTGAAACCAAGCCAAGCCCACAGCCAGAGATGAGTGTGGAGGTTCCTTAGTGACTTCAGATTCAAGTGTTCAGATTTGCACATAAATCAAGTCTAAAATCCCTTCTTTCTATTGAAATGTCTGGATTTAGCTTCCAGAGGGAGGTACTAGGAGTTCATACAGGGAAATTCAATCTTTATGATTCTTTGTTGATTTCTCTTTTTTATAGCTCAAGTAAGGGACAAGTTGGGGAAGGTGGCATAATGGGGTGGCTACGCAGAGCTTAATGCTGAAAAGAGAGGCCTGGTTGAATAGACCTCCTTGTGATGAGAAGGGGGATCAATTCATTGTTGACCCCATCCCATTGTGTGGGTTGTCCTGGGAGTTTCCTTTGAAAATCCCAGTGGTTTGGGTTTTCTGCCTGGTTTGTACTCTGCCTTTCCCTCCATGAATAGAATAGCTTTTGCTGGAATTTCTGCTGGATTCTGTGGTTATTGGCTGAGCAATGCTCTCTCACTTCAGAAGACTTGAGCAAGCATGTTGTGGAAGCACTGATTAGGGACCCTGAACCATTTGCTGGCTTAAGAGTTTTTCGTATATAGAACAAACATATTCCTGGGATGCAATTGCCCCCAAGAAACAGATTAGAGTTTACTGTCCCTGGTGGAAGTGTTCATTCATTATTTGGATTGCAGGAGTGATTTGGGGCTTTAGAAGCACATGAATTTCTGCCCTGCAGAGTTTACGACTCATGGTGATGGAAAGGCAGGGAGCTTCAGGCAGACTGGGAACACAACACAGTCCTAAAAGCTGAGAAGTGGACGGAGCTATGAAATAAGGACACCAGATGCTCATTTGTGAGCGTCGGTCCTGTACATTATTACTTTATAAAATCTGTTGGCCTAGAGGAAGGAATTCATTTTAGAAGGAATGGAGTACTTGAGAAATCCATACCTTGGCACTGTCAGGTAAAGAGATGTTCAGGATGTCTCCCGGCCATAGGGTCGCTCTGAATGAACTCCTGCACGTGTAGGGCAGAGGCCAGGATGTGCAAGGGAAATGGAATTCTCCCCTAGGTTTATTTTAACATCTTGCTTCCTCAGAAACCTGCGCTGTCTCCTGGAGTCCCATGCCCCAGGCCTGCCCCTGAGCCAGCCTTTGGCTCTTCCTGCAGCGGCCGGGGCTCGGCCTGTTTCATGGGCTGGATTCTGCACTCATAGCTGTGCTGACTGGTGGTTCTTCATTGGTGTAGGCCCGTTTAAAACAAACTGAAAATCATGCCCAGTCAATATTAAAGGAAAATTCAAGACACGTCCCTTTGTTTTTTCAGTTTAAGTTCTCAGCATTGGCCCAACACTCCAGCTTTCTGCTTTCCCACATGTGAGACATGCCCTGGTGTATGAGACTACTACTTGTAGCTGTGCTGTGTAAACTGTGCCAGGTGCTGAATTGCATTAAACTATTTTTCGACTTCAGGAGATAAGATCTTCGTATTTGTTATTTCAGTAACTTAGAAAACCCTGGGTTTGTTCTTTATTTGGAGCATAGCGAGGAGTTTACATAAAGGAGAAGGATTTTTCCCCATTTATTTCCTCCTGATACAATACATCCAGACTTTTTTTTTTTCCTGTAAGCAAACACAGCAATTGAAAAGATACTGGGTTTTCAGTAAGATTGAAATGAGCCCTGTATGGGGATCCTTAGCATTTAAAAGAACAACTTGAAGCACTCTCCTCCAAGGTAGAAACACACTCGAAAGTCTGTTAGTCATCTGCCTGTCATCAATCTTTCTGCTTATTAGCTGTCTGGGGGAGACACATACACTCAGTGTGTTTTGTTTTTCAGAAGTTGATCTGCCTCTGAAAAAGGATGGATTCACATCAGAAAGTACAACTCTGGAAGCCTTGCTGCGTGGAGAGGGAATAGAGAAAAAAACAGACACTAAAGAGGAAGACACTATACAAGAAATCCAGGTAAAGGAGAGCCCCGTGCCCTGACAGCAGGGCTGGATTTTACAGTTTGTCTCTAAGCCCAGCAGACTTTGTCCTGTGGCAGAACAGTGCCTCTGTTGATGGTTGTGTCATTCTACTGTCAGAATGTTACCAAACCATTGTGCTGCGCTGCCGTGCTCAAAACGAACTTGGGATCTCACACACTTCTGTCACGAGAATCTCGGTCGTTTGGCTGTGTTCTGCACAGCTCCTGTGTAGGAATTTGTTTTGCAGCACTACGAGACGATTACATAGAAAACTGACAAGCAGAGATGGGTCCCAACCATAAACTGAATTTTAGTGCCTCAGATTTAATGCGAATTTGAACGTGGATTCGAAGTTGGATTCGCAGCTGCTGGCTGTAGACAATAACGTGTTATTGCCTTGTCTGGTCTTTTCTTATGCTGAGAAGCCTTCAGAAAGTACACAAGCAAAATAAATAATTAAAAAAATTGCATATTAATTACCTCATTTATTATTAGTGATGCAGGTATGAGAAATATTGCCTCTTTACATGCATTATGGCTTGAAAGTTACTTGTCAAGATTCCTTTTCACCCTTTAACAATGAAAAGTGGAAACACATTCGTGGGTCTGTCACTGAAGGAATTCAGCTAATATAAAGGGTTCTTGTATAAGGTGATGTCACTTTATAAAGACATCTTAAATCTCTAGGAAAGTGGGCCTCTCCTGGGGGAGCAGCAGCAAATCTTTGGTGATGCTAAGACACCTTTGTGCTATGAGTCTCTGTTAGTGATTTATAGCAGGAGCCATTGGCGATGTGTCAAACTTGGTAATTTTGGCTGAGGTACAAGATGATGCATCTAGACCTGAAACTCGTAAAAATTTGAGTGGGCAGCCCCACGCCAAATGACGCAGTAGAGCGTGGGCATCAAATCTATATTATTTGGAGCTCAGTCCTACCGGTCTGTTCGCTAGAAATTTCACATATGTCAGGACAGCAAAATTAGGACTCCTGTCCCCAGTTCCATGGGTAAAGGAGCCCAATCCAAGAGGACACATCCCATGCTCGTGGATTGAGAAAAAGCTCATTGTGAAGCCCCCTCTGTTTCCTTCTTCAGTAGTGTACCTGGGTCTATTAAGCTGAGAGCCCTAAAGCTCTGTTTATACCTGCTTCCAAGGTCACAGGACATCATGGTGCAGCATCCTTATGAGATTGACAAGTGCCTTGGATGTTGCTGTGTCATCTGAGCTTCCAGATTATCCTCAGCAGCAGTACAAGGAAAGAGACTTCGGAGATGGTGGAAGTGACACAAGTCAGGGCATTGCAGAGGAGGGACAGGGTGCAAAAACAGACAAAAAGTTGTCAGCTAAACTGCCCTAGCAGTGACCTGTTATCAGAACAGATGCCAAAGGCATGGCTTGCTGGTATTTCTTATGCAAGCACAGCTTATTTGGATTCAGCCTATAGAACAATGATTGTCGAAGTCTTTACTAGTAGCCAGCTTTCAGTGTGTGCTTTGACACCCGGCAGCTAGACTGTCCCAGATCAAAATCATGATCAGTGCCTTTTATCCGTATGACAGATAAGAGGATGCAAATCTTTCTTTTGTTCCTCTGCCATCTCTTCTGTGCCATAACTTAAAAGGGTGCAGCCTCAGTGGTTGTGAGAGTGAGCAGGTGGGATAGACGTAGCTGTAATTCCCACCTCAGTCCCAGCCACTTAACACCCCTCTCAAACTCCCAGTATCTGTCAGGAGAAGAAGATTTGGTGCTCAGCTGCGCTGAAGTCTGTTGGGCTGAGAAACTTTTAGAAAGACACCCTAGGAGAAGAAAAGTTACTTTGCTATAAAGGATAGGGGTTGCCCCTGCTAAATAGAGGCAGTCATTGGGATTTGCTGTACAGTTGGTATTTATCAGGGTTGAGGATTTTTGCCTTCAGTAAATTGGTATTCCATGTGTGTCTCCATCATTTGCTGGAGAAGGCTTAGACCTTAGCCTTTTGACCATGCATCAGAAAGGCTATGCCACTTCTATCAAGAATTAAAGTAATTACCCTGGCAGTGTCACCCATTTCATACCTGGTTACTTATTCTCTCTTTCCTAAATTGATGCTGCAATTTTAAACAAAGAAAGTGGTTTGTAATGTTTCTCCTAACTGCTTTTGTGTAGTGTTATTGTTGTAAACTAGCTCCTTCTCCTCTCACGTACGATATGATTGCAGCCTTCTCTTTTCTTTTGGAGATACTTTAAGATATGAAGCAATGTGAAAATGTAAAGTCATATCAGTAAGTTGCTTATTTTCTTACATACCACTGCTTTCCTCATGTACAACATTTTCCAAGCGCTTCCATTTCCAAAAATGAAGTCAATTAACGTATACAATTTATGTACATAGAGCTGGAACTTGCTTAACTTTTACACTCTCTAGCATTTAGTACTCTAGAATTGTGTGATATTGTATTTCGTGATGGTCTAGCCTCATTAATAGCCTCCTGAGATTCAAAAACAGAAAGAGCAAAACCCAGATGAAGACTTGATCCTCTACTACGTTCTAAAAGTTGTTTGTACTTTCAAAAAGGGGCACTGTCCGATATTAATCTTAAAAATCTAGCTCATAAAATAAGAGTGAACTTGTATAGTTGGTGATCCAAATACAGGCTTTTTAAAACGTGAAATTTCTGTTGCATTCTTTCCCACAAATTCAGAATTTGGCGCTTGAGGTATATAGAAATGAAAGCAACCGTGGTTTGCTCCTGTTCTCCCTCTGCTGGCTCTCAAACAGCTCTTAAGTAGGAATTCTAGGGAAGGGACAAAATACAGTAAGACTGAAAAATCTCCCTGTCAGTTTAGTGTCACTGGTTTGAAGCTGCCTCATGGCTGCGTGTTGTAATTTAAATGAATGGCAGCAGGGCAAAGCTCAGTTAGCCATTCCAGATGAGTCCCTTACGAAGTGGCACCGCACCATGAATGGTGGGAGTGGCTGGGACCCATTTCTGTCTTTCCAGCAGACATGACAAGGGTTGAGGGGATTTCAACAGGACGTCTTTCCATCTTAGTGTTGTGATGGTTTGTCTTGCCTTCGTCCGTGCCATGGCTGACCCGCGCATGTTTGCAGAGCAGCCGGCCTGTGTTTGGTTCTACAGAGGTCACATTTCAAAAGATCAAGATTAAAGGATTGAAATTCCCTGGCCCGGCACTCACAGTTATGTGAGATGATGAATTATTGTTCTTATTTAATAATTAATTGAAGGAACTGTTGCTGTTGTTCCTATTGACTTCAGTGAGGCCTGTACTTCCTCAGCGTTCTCATGCAGCAAGACCCCTGCTTCTAAATTACAGCACTGTACCAGTGGTGCAGGCCCTGAAAGATGGCACTTTCTAGGTCCTCTTAACAAGCTGGAATATATGGAAGAATTTCCTCTTTTTTTTTTTGCTAAACAAAGAAAATTCTGAGCTGCCAAGGAGAAAAACACTGATTTTTTTTTGTTTTCTTAAAATGCATTCTCAACATTAGAGGAAAACAGAACAAGCTAAGGTGCGAGAAACCAAATTAAAAAAGAAAATGGTGCGATTTCCCAGACAGAGCCTGCAGTTATTCGTGCTAATACTCGTGTTGCCTTGGGATATCGGTGCTCAGTGATGCCACTGTTATTTCTCAGGAAGCTTTTTTTTCCCATAGTGGACTGCTCTCAGTGGTATTTTTGTAATAAGAACTCCCTGAGAGAATTGAGGGTGGAAAGGGAAGCCAATTTTTGCTTTAGCTGACAGAAGTAGGGGTTCTGGGATCTGATTTGGCACTCGGTCATTAATCAGCTGTCACTTAATAACCTGCAGTCTCTGTGGTGAAGAGCAGCAGTTGGTTGTGTGTGTCACCTTCTTCTAACCATTCCTGTTTATTGTTCAACCGCAGAGGGTTTTAGAAAATGATGAAAATGCAGATGAAGTGAATGAGGAAGAGGATTTGGAAGAAGATATTCCAAAACGAAAGAACAGGCCTAGAGGACGGGTAGGTGGAGTCTTTACTGGAAAAAAAGGAAGGAAGCTTTCTAGTGCTCTGCTTTCTAGAGTGTACTTGGCATGTCATATGTGATAGTGATAACACTGTAGGAAATTTTCTGTCATACAGTCAAAGATTTATTTTTTTTATATTTTTTTTAGTTTATTTTTCTGAATTACCATGACAAAAGACTCTCTTGAGAGTAAAAAATCGGGGTAAATTTATTACAGTGTCGTATTTACAGTTGTAAACTGTAATGATTACGATGACATCCTGCCATTACGATGCTCTTACTTTGGAACATTTACTAATTGCAGAAAAGCGACAAATTCATTCATGACAGAAAAAAGAATATTAGTTCAAAAAGTAACTTCAACTGTGTTAAACGTTTTGCAGCTTTCTCCAAGGTAGCACTTTGTGGCTGACACTGGCCCTCCTGAGCCAATGGCAAATCTTCCATTTGCTTAAAATGGGCAATATTTTATCCTTAGGGAAGTCTGTGTCCCTTCTCTTACCTAAGATGTCTTTTCATAATTTCAGCAGGGCACCAGTTAAGTAACGAGGCCAACGTTTTAAAACTTGGAATCAACGTTTTCAATTGTGGCCCCTTAAGCTAGGCATCTGTTGTAAACATGAACACTACTCTCAGAAGTTGCAAGCGTTTTCATCTTTCTTTGGCTCCAGCAGATGCTGCAGGGGCACAGGAGCTTTACAAGTATCTTTTGATGTGTTTGTAGGAGTCAAGCAAGAAGGGCCACATTTTAGGCCAAATGAGCAGGATATAATAGCTTTTTAATAAGAGGGAGACATTAAACCACATTGAATACTTGCAATGTACTTATGCATCAGACCCTCTCTTTTGGTTTCTTCTGTTGTTGTGTTGTTTCAGTTTTCTGCTCCTCTTTATTTTGGAGCTTAAGTCCTTTAATATAATAAGATCAAAGCACTTTAATAATTGGATAAGTATATATTTCACCTTCCTTATTCTCAAAATCACCTGAACCAGTTTCTTTCTTTCTTTCTTTCTTAGCCAAAGACCCCCACCTGGAAAAAAATTTTCCAGAAAAATGTAAGTTTCAGAAAATTTGTATGAACCAGTAACCAAACCCAGGAGTTAGAATCGATACGTGCACACCAGCTTGTCTGTAGTGATCAACTAATTTTCCAGGCTAACAAACCCTTTTCTACTAAGTTGCTCTCACATAAATTGCGCATGCTGGTTAGGGCGCATGAAAGGGAGTGAGCAGCTAACAGCAAAACAGACTGCTCAGGAGAAGGGAATTTGCTGTATTTATATATCCCAGGCCCACACAAAGAAAGTCCTGAAGTTACTGTTACGTGCAAAGTTTTACTCCCCTGTGCAGGAAACTGTTTCAGCGTAGCTCTATTACTTTT
>NW_010165049.1:6393-6811 GCF_000695765.1 Mesitornis unicolor | reverse complement strand
GTAGGTAAAGGAGTTGGGGGGGTAGTCGATGTCCCATTCATTTTGAAGCATAAATTTACGTCCTATTTTCTGCCCTGGAACTGGCCCCCTATTAAGTACAGGAGCAGCAGGATCTCTTGCTTTTTCTTGCAACTAACTCCTGCTCTGTTAGTGCTCTGGCTTCATTCAGTGCAAAAAAAAGAGAAGTCTGAAGAGTGCCAAATACTTTGAGCAGTTTTCGTTTTTATTCGGTGGCATCAATAACCAAAGCAAAATGTGGTATAAATTAGGATTTCCAAATTCGGGCCAGATTCCCTAGCTGTTGAAATCTGGTAAGCCTGAATTGCAGCCTGAATCGCGTCTGGTCATGAGTGTTTTACCACTCTTCAAGCAGCCTTTTTTTAATGTGAGCCTGACTCAGTGCAGGGAATCGAGACCC
>NW_010165049.1:0-6337 GCF_000695765.1 Mesitornis unicolor | reverse complement strand
GGTTAGGTTATTTTTAGAGGGCAGAAGAGGGGAAGGACATGCATAGGAAACTAGATCCTGTGGAGTGTGGCCTTTGGGGGGTTCAGAGGAGTGAGAAGGGCTGACAGCATCGATACAGGATTAATGCGATGTAATTACTGCTCTGGACTTTCCAAATTGCACATGCCCCTTCCTTTCCTTGTAGCATGATTTCATTTTTAATCCTGGACTCTCCATCTGTCCCTCTGGCTACTCTCTCTGGCTGCTTCAGGTTTGCTGCAAGGCTGCTGCGCCATGGCTTCCAGGCCTCACACATCACAGAATCACAGAATCCCAGAACGTCAGGGATTGGAAGGGACCTCCAAAGCTCATCCAGTCCAATCCCCCTGCCGGAGCAGGAACACCCAGATGAGGTTACACAGGAAGGCGTCCAGGCGGGTTTTGAATGTCTGCAGAGAAGGAGACTCCACAACCTCTCTGGGCAGCCTGGGCCAGGGCTCTGTCACCCTCACTGAGAAGAAGTTTCTTCTCCAATTGAAGTGGAACCTCCTGTGTTCCAGTTTGTGTCCGTTACCCCTTGTCCTATCATTGTTTGTCACCGAGAAGAGCCTGGCTCCATCCTCGTGACACTCACCCTTTAAATATTTATAAACATGAATGAGGTCTCAAGTCTCACACTGTGCACTGCCTCCCGTCAGCTGTGGGTGACTGGATTCAACCAACAGCCAGCACGTGGCACTCGATTTAGTGCCTCTGAGGCAGCTGCTCGGTTTAGTACCCCCTCAAAGCAAGCCCTGAAACTGTGGGAGCATTAGGAAGGACACAGAAGAGATGGATCTACGGAAGGAGCTTTTTAGTGTCTTTGCTGGACAGGGAGGATAGTTTGATGGAGATACAAGAGGAATGCGGCTGCACCTGTACGGATTGTCTGCTTGTCAGCTGAATATCCCGTGGGACAATTTCAAAGGCACTAAAGGCATTTAGGAACCCAAGTCCCATTGAAAGTCACTGACTTGAAAAATCTCCCCCTGTGTGTTCGGTGCATGAAAAAGTGTATCTGACGTGTGGTCATGACACGAATGCTGTGCCCTTGCGTTGCTGTAGAGAACAGTTTGAAGGGAAACAGCTGGCTGGAAGACTAGCGAAACTCCGAGCAACAGACCTTAAATTACCACCCTATTCTGAAAGGTGCCTATGTAAAAACAGTACCTTCTTACTCAACAGATCTGTTCTCAGTGTGTAAACAGTCAGACCCACTGACTGGTGACAAAAATAAGACTTTATAGCTTTTCCACAGCCCTGAAAAGCCAATGCAGCTGGTAGGGTAGGGAAATTGGATCCTAATCCAGGTATCAGCAGAAATATTTATTAAGGGCCAGTCCTTGTCTCTATGAAGACTCTCTGATGAGCTGAGGGTTGTCCAGGAGCTGCCATGGACTGGAATTCAGCTTGCAGCACATTTTGTAGTAGTGAGGGAAGAAAGAAACTAGCCTGGGATTGATTTCATAGCCCGGAGGGGGTTTACAGAGCTGGCAGTCAGAAAGCAAATATTGCAGACTAGTAAGATGATTTTATGTGATATGGTCAGTGAAGTAGCTTCCACCAAACAATTGTTGCTGGGGCCTTTTCCAGGGTGAAACTGCTTTTCAGTTCACCCTTACAAATCTCACTCTGCACGTGTGTGCTGATCTGCACAGGGGTCTTTGCAGAAGGCAGAGCAGTACTTGTCATACCTAATAGTATTTACCCCATCCAGGCAGCTGCAGATCCATGTCTTTCCTTCAGGACTGTGTTAAGAGTTAGAACTGAGCAATCCCAGGGAAATAATGTGTGAAGTTTTTATAAATCCCTGTTTTGACAGACTGTGGCAGGCCAGTGTAAAACTGTTCCTTGTTCCTTCTCTTTAGGTATCTGATGGAATGCAGCTCAAATAGTGCTAGTTCAGTGCCAAATCCACAGAAGAGGGACAGAGCTGATATGACCCCTTTGTGTCTGGGGCACTAATATTCTCAGAATTTCTACATCTTCTCCAGTTTTACTTGATGAAGCTCTGTCTATTTCTTATTTTCACATGCAAAAGCTCAAAGGATTTGAGTCAGGCAGCTTTGTCTAGGGTGAGAAACATCAACAGTTTAATAAGAGGAACAGCAGAAACAATTTTGCTGCTTTTAAGCAGGTATAGAGTAGCTGGCAGAATGAATAAAGGACTATCTAGTCATCCACCCACAGATCACTTCCTCAACTAAAGATCAAGTCCAAAATTATTGTCATCTACAGACTGTACATTAGTGAACGTGAAAGAATTGAAGGCCTTGGCTCAGTTCTCAGTTCCCCATCACAGCCTCCACCATTGGACAGATGTCAACTGTCCCCTTGCTGGCATCTCAGCCGAGAAGGGTCAGGACCACGTAACTTTGATGCTGAATTCCACTCTTACCCCTGGAGCTCAGGACAGAGCAGTCTGTGCTGTGGAGAAACGGAGCTTTTCAGTTTCCAGGGCTGCCAGCTTGGTGTGTTGTAGGAACACAGAACTGCGGAGAGACCTTTCTGGGTAATTCCCATTCCCTGTTATTGCAGGTAGCCACAGCACCTAATCTTTTCCACTAGCTGACCAAAGTGCCATTTTTTAATTAGCCTTGGTATCTTTGTTGCAGAAGGCCATTTCAAAACATTGCTTTTCAGCTAGAAAACAGAACAGAACAGAACAAACAACCCACCTTTGAAAATATTAAAGGAAATCATTTTACCTCTGTTTTATTTGGGGCCTGTTTTCTGTCTGATTTAATAGTTGTATTTATCCTCTAACACCTGTTCATCTATTCACTCATTCATATTCAGTTAAACAAGGTATTTGAACATCTTCAGAAATGAATGTGTGATGATACTCAACTGAATATGTGCTGGCAGTGACCTACTGCTATGGATGAACAGTTTGGGTTACCTGTGGAGGAGGTACCTCCACTGCATTACAAGGTCCATTAACACGGTGCATATCTTAGGAGATGAAGGGTGAAGGCCACCCTTGACAAAGCTGTATGGAAGCCGAGGATTTGTTTAGTTTATATTGCACATTTTTCAGAGGAGGGTGAGGGGCACGAGGAGACCTGAGGGGTGATGGAGTAACGTTAACATTCCTCTTGTCCTTGCAGGCTCGGGGCTCTGGAGGTGGCAGGAGACGGAATGATGCTGCCTCCCAGGATGATCATGACAAACCCTATGTTTGTGACAGTAAGTAGCACCCAGACAGCTGATTCTGCTTCCAGCCTGGTCCTACCAGCTCAGTGCACTCAGGGCTTCATCTTTTCCCTTCCAGCAAAATATTCTGCTACTCTCTGACTTGCATGTTTGCCACCTGCTGCTGCTGCTGCTGCTTCTGGTGTTTTTGCATGCAGGACATAAAATTAAGTCCTCAGCAAGACTCCACTTCCCTTTGCCCTATAATAAATCATCTCTTATATTTTTCTTTCTCCTTCTCTTTTTCTGGCTTCTCTGCCTTTTGTCTTCCTCTCCCCCATGTAAGATTCACCCTCTATTTCTTTCTCTGTTTCAGATAGTTACAAACAAAAGCATAACTCAAAAATCTCCGACAAAGGTACTTTGCCCTTGTTGTATCTCTTCATATATTTGGTGATTCTCTTTCCTTCAGTCCTTTTAAAATCTCACCGGGCTAAATTTCGAAGGTCTTATTATCATCCTTCACTCAAAAAGTACTCTTGTGGCATCATCAGGAGTTGAGCTCTCCTACAGAACAAACACAACTGGAATGCTTGTTTTAATACATATCCCCTTTGGATATGGCCGTGCTGTTTGACATCTTGCAGTGGGACTGCAGGTGAATTAAGGCATCACCCCAACTGAAAAATTATACCAGAGCCCAATGCCTAAACTGAAGAAGGATACTGGAGTCCTGGTATGAGGACGGAGTCCTGTATTGGATACACAATGTATTTCTTTTACGGTCTAGTCCTTGGTGCTTTCCTTCCTCTCTTGTTATTCTTTATTTTTGCTTTACTGTGTCATTTCTGTGAACAGCACTTGTCTTACTCAGATGCCTTTGAGGTCTCTCATCTTAAGGCTTACTGTGGAATGTACATGCAATAGTAATTTGTGCTACTGGCTGCCTTCTATCCTGTAAGACAATAACCTAACAGAAGTTAATAGAACTAGGAGGATAGCAGGAGGTCTTCGCTTCTGTGATCCAAAAATGCTTCATTGCTTTGAGGACAGTTAAATCCTCCTTTCTCCATGATTTACCTATCTTGCAACGTTACTGACCTTAAAAGATCAGCCATTACTGTGTCAATCTACGGGAGTATTTCCTTCTTCTTTTTAAAAACATGAAGAAATAAGGAGCATGTGTGGTAAATAAGAACTGTATTCCATGTCATCAAATCATATTCCCTTATTGGTGAGACCAGCTGACCCTGCACAGTACGGATGGACGTGCTGGGTATTATACTTCAGCAGGGTGGATATTCTAAGGGCAATGAGTAGAAATGGGAAGACTTGCACATGAATGGGAGTGTCTGAGCACAGGATTAAGGAGGAAGAGCTCTTTAGGGTATGAAGAGTCAGGAGATTGCTACTGTAGTTAAATAGCTGTCCTTGCGTACTGGAAGATTTAAATGTGTCTTCTAAGACTTCTCTGGGACCCCAGTATGTATCTTGCTGAAATTCACAGCTTTCCTCTGTGCTGTCTTTATCTCTTTACTGGAACATCCTTCTAAATCCAAGGACACTTGTCAGAGGTAGTTAATTTTGAGCATAATCACTCCTTATTGTCCGGTCTTGCCTTGCTTTTGGATCTTACAGAGAACTCACAACACACATAATCATGATTAGCACAGAGTAGATAAAACATCTAAGATACCAAAGCAGGCAGCAGAAATCTGGGCTGAAATCAAGGCTCTGCTGCATTGTTGTACTGCTGGAATTTTGCCTTGGCTTACATTTTGGAGCGTAAATTTCCTCTTTGGTTTTGGAAATATGAACTTTCCTATTTCATTTGGCTGATACCTTTCATTTTTAGGAAACTTATAGTTAGAGGTGAGTCATAAGGAGTTTTGAAATCCAGACTTTACACAGTGACTCCTCCTTTTCCATCATAGATAGCTGAGAAAAGGGTTATGTGGTAGCAGAACTCTTTTACCTGACTGTGGAGTAGAAGGAAAGAGGTGTCCCAATTGTACTACCATCATCCTGAAGTATTATCCTGGCCTTTTTAACTTCCTGTAGAAATATTACATACAATGCATTATGAATAACTGGCTTGCCTTGAGGCCTTTTTCCTGCTCGGGTGGATTTCTCGAATCAATTTTTTTCTTTGAAATTATTTGCTAAATATTTTTACAGATAAATCTCAATCTAATCATGGTAGGTTAGAAGTTGGTTTGCAGTACTCCACGTGCAGATGTTTTGGGCAGGTAGTTTTGTTTTACATGGAAACATGCAAGTCAAAAATTGTGAATGCATTTCCTGTTTGGGAAAACATGATTCCCACAGTCACATTATTGGAATAAATCATTACCTTAATGGGTTGACGCTTTACTTTTTCTAGATATTATTTAATTTACTTCCAGGTTGCCTTTTCTGCGAGTGCTCTGGTATTTGAGTTTGGAAAGAAAAAAACATAAGCATATCTAAACCAAATTAATTTTCTTATTTAACTCCATAGGCTTCTGGGGAAGAACTACTCTGGCCTTTTTTCATAGTCACACAATCATATTTATGGGAAACAAGATTATATCACCAGGCTTCGTTAAGTAATATAAAGGTTATGGGGAAAAAAGTAGTCTGTGTGTGAGTAAGGTGATGCAAGAGCAGTACCCAGCTGACACTGCCCCTTGTGTTGGAAGATAGCAATGTTATTTCTGAAAAGGCCTGCTTTTTTTGGAAGAGGCATTCAGCTATACACCAATATTAAACCTGGTCCCAGTGTTAAAACTGACAAGAAATACGGAATTTCTAGATGCAGGAAGATTTGCAAAGCTCAAATTGTTTTGTCATCCTGTGCTTTTAAGAAAAGGTGGTTGGTTGCTTGTTTTGTGGATTGAAATATTCTGAAATACTTCAGTTGATTTTATTGAGCATCTGCTGTATCCGAAGTTCAGAATAAAATGTTTGACCATTCAAAGCATCAATAAAATTGTTAACATAATAATTAATTACTTGTTTCATCAAATCAGCAAGTGGAAAACCAGTTGTATTGGATAGTGTTGTGCCTTGAGCTCCCTCGGGATAAATGCTTGGGTAATGAAAATGGCAAGGGAACCTGGTGTGAGATGGGTATAGGCTGGAAATGGTAATGTAGTGAATGATATACATTATATATCATGTATATATATTGTATATGTATATA
>NW_010165048.1:0-17612 GCF_000695765.1 Mesitornis unicolor | reverse complement strand
GGGGGTGGGGGTGCAGGGGGGTGGGTGTTTTTGGTCCCATAACCAGGAACATGTTGCCAAATCAGCAGCTTGTAGTTTCTGCCTGGAGCTTTTCCTCTGTACATCTTGCACATTTCTATAGTACTGGTAACAATGATCTTTAATGGGCATGTGTTCTGAAAAGAGCAGAACTTGGCTTTAGCTGACAACTCCAATACTGCAGTTTTTGGACAAGGTCACAGAAAAGTAACAGTTTGGAGGCAGAGAGCACTTTAAGGAGCTGGATAGAACAAAATACCAAAAACCAACCAACCAATCAAAAGAGATTCATGGCTTGTTGAGACCTCTGCAGTTTTAAAAGACCAATTTGCACCCGACATGGTGTTATTCATAACAAGATTGCCATATTGACAAGGATCACCTGGGTGGAAAGTTGGCCTAGGAGAGACACGAGTAGGAGCCATGGGAGTGTAAAAGAAGGCACATGTACGGTTATCTGACAGTACTTACGTCATCTGAAAAAAATGGGAAGGTTGTGAAGGCTGAAACTCAAGAAATAAAATACTGAAAAAAACCCACCACATACCCATCAATAATGTGATCTTATTTCCCTGGCAGTCTAAGGAAGGGATGGTAAAATACAAGTGATTCAATGAGATTAATATAAAATTATGTATACTGTTATTTTTTATTTGTATTTTTGTAAAGATAATTATTTAAACCAGTGGCTTTCTGTCTTTTGGACTGCAGAGGTTTGGATTTTTCTCAGTGGAAATGTGTTGTGAATTAAACCTTCTACTGCTTGGTTTACTTCTCTGAGCCATCACTTGCAGATATCTGAAGTGTGATGTATAGACCTCCAGGCTGTTATTGATCACTGTTTTTACATCTGTCAGCTCATAAAATGTATTCAACTTCAAATAATGGCCACTTTGTCCCATGTGAGACACAGCTTTAAAATTGAAATCTCAGCAGATACAGTGTAACAGTTCTTTCTCATACTTTCCTCATCTGTTCCCTTCAAAACAATCATTGCCATCCTCTTTATTTGAAAAGTTTCTGCTATTTGCTTTCTTCACTGTGCCAGGCAAAGGACTGTACCTACAGTGATTCCTGTGTTTTTATATCACTGTTCTGTCTCCTTGCCAATATAAAGCATGTTTTTACTAATTTTTTTTTTGGGGAGGGCGTTATTTGGTACCAGTAAGAAAGAAAGAAGAAAGCTCTGTCCGTATGTTTGCGAGAGTAGTTGACCTTCCTAAGCCTTTCTGTACAGAGTAGCTAGCTAGTATTTTTCCTTCTACTTGTTGAAATTATTTCTGTAACTTTCTGCTTGTAAATGAAAATTCTGTTACTCACCTGTTTTGCTCTTGGAAAAGGTTTCTGTAAACTTTTTTCAAGTATAATTTTGACTGGTTTCCCAGATTTCATTTCATTTTTATTTGGTGATATTTGGTTAAAATCCCTTAAAATTATTTGACATCTAGATTATTTTTTCCTAACAGATGAATAAAATTTGAAGATATTAGGCTTGCTGTTTTGTGTTGTCATAAGCTATTACGGTGAAAACAAGATTATTTTATCTTGGTCATTTCTGATGGCCAGTAAATACTCACATATAGTAGTGTTAGAACTGTATTACAGTGACCATCATTGTTTGAGGTAATAAATTGGGACAGAAAACACCTGGTTTCAATTATCAGACTTCCTGCCGCCTTCCCCTTATCCTGAGAGCAAAGCAAGAAAATGTGCTTAACTTGTCTGGGAAATAGGCACAAACCTGTTTTTATTCTGGTGAGTGAGTGCTTCAAATGCTTTGAAGGAAAGATGATTCTCCCTATATTGTTATTACTTTGAGAAAGATATGTAAATTTAGGTATTATTTTCCTAAGATGTCTCTTTAGGTCATGTTCTTATTCACCAAAGTGCATCATCCTCTCTAGGTAAATTTTACAGGCTTGTAAAGAGGGAGTTTGTTTTGTAGATGTTTTTATCATGCTGTTATCCAGAAACTTTGTAGATCCTCAAGGCACCTAAATGAGAAATCAAATCCAAGTATAACATAGAGAACAATATTGCATATGGTTGTTGTGAAGTTCTCACGTGGGCTTCTTGATAGTAGTAGCTGTATAGTAGTAATGTATGGAGCTGGTACTATGGTGTAAGCACCTACCCACATATTTTTCATTTTAATAATTTTGCAATATTTTATTGCAGAGTTGCTATGTGAATAAATGAATGCATTTTAAAGACAGAAAATTAAGGTAGACATATGAATAAATAAAGGCATTGTATCCTCATTTTTATATATCAGTTCAACGATTTTGATGCACATATTTGCTCCTTTGCTCCTGTTTCCCTTGTGACATCTTGATCTCCGTGAAAACTCAACAGAAGTAGCAGGCTGATTCTTACAGTGTGAGCCAACATATTAAAAATCCTCGCCTTGGCTTCTGCTGTACTCTGAAAACTAGCCTGTGTGTATCTTGCAACAGTCTTTCATCATCTGTGGGGCTGTTTACCAGTACTGTATCAAGCAAGTCCCAATCATTCTTCTTTCTTGCTGACAATTGATCATAGACAGCAAGAGCCCTCTCCTTTGTTCTTTCCAATAAAATTCCATGTTTTGAAGTCTAACATGTATGGACAGATATTGAGGTCTGTTAAATGAAATCCTAAGGTAGCTGTTGAAATAAAGTATTTTGTGGAACAGAAGCAAGTCTCTCCCTTGGAGAATGATAGCCCTTGCAATTTTTTTCACAGAATCACACAATGTTAGGGATTGGAAGGGACCTCAAAAGATCATCTAGTCCAATCCCCCTGCCGGAGCAGGAACACCTAGATGAGGTGTTTTCTCCCAAATTGTGAAGGTCATGTTGCAAAACAACTGGGATGCTGCCTTTCAGAGTGCAATTTTTAGCAGACCATGGTTGATTTGCAAGTGGGCAGACGCAGTGAATAAATTTATTTAAGGAGCTTTACTTGGTATTGCTAGTATTTACTTGTATTAAGGTAGCTTTAAAACCCTGCTGTTACGCAGACCCATCATAGATATATGTTACTGTACACACAACAGACAGTCCTCTGTTCTGCAGGATTTGAGAATTTAGAGTGTAAGAAGAGAGATAAGACACTGGATATAGAGACAAAGATGTGGGGAGAGTAGGAGAAAACTAAAATTAGTCATTGTTCCACCAGGCTTCTCTCTCAGGTGTGACTGTGCACTTCTGGCTAGACGTTCATGAGCTCTAATGTGGACCTATTGGCACTGTGGGCTGTGTCTCAGTTTCACAGTTAAGATTGTGTCCTGCAGGAATTGGACATAAGGAGTTACTGATATTTATTCAAGATTTGAGGGAAAAACAATTATTTTTTCTTTCTCTCCAGGTATTTTAGTCCCTTTCTTTTAGCTCTTAGAACAATAAAATTTAGAAGGGAAAGGAGAAGTTAATTTGGCTTTTTGATACAATTCAGTATTGCAATAAGGTTATCTTCTGTCTTCAAAGTATATTGCTAGTATTATGGTTATTTGCTCCATGCATTTCTCTTGGAAATACTGAACTTCTTGCCATGTATTGAGGTGATATGATCACAGACAATGGGAAGTGGATTCATTTTCTTAATTCCAATAAATTTCTCTCTGACAAAACCAGATTATTCTACAGGAAAGATGATACTTGTTCTTGCCAGGGCAACACCCCAGATTTCTTATTGGTCAAGTCCACTATTCCTTTATAAATCAGCTAAATCTCCATACTAGAACTCTGCAGTTAATATAAACATACTCTGTGCTAGTAATATATTGATAAAAAAATTGAAGAATTTATAAATACAAACTCCATTCTTCTCTCATGTTTTCTAGAGTTTGAAAAAAATGAAAACCGCTGAGAACGGGTTTCAGAAAATGCGTTAATTATTTTGCCTTAATGCTATTTAAGCCACAGGTAATTTCTGATATTCTTGGTAATGAAATGAGTTGCATTTAAAGAGGTACCTTTTTCTTTTCTGTGCAATTGAAGTAGCAGAATTGTACTTTGCCTTATGCAGGTTTGATGCTAATAGGTGATAATTAAATTTTTTTTTTTTAAATCCTACTTTCTGATTCCTAATTTCCACATAAACGTAGTGGTAGACAAAAAGGAAAAAAGTGAGTTGGCTGATGTATCAGTAAGAAGAAAGTATTGCAGCTCTGCTAGAGACTGGCATATAGACAGCCCCGTATAGACAAACATACCTGGTTGCACAAGCATGCAAAGTCTGAGGCTAAGATCTGCAAAGGTCCCTGTGAAGACAATAGGAGTGTTAACATAGATATAATGTATATATGTGTTTACTATCAGTGACTAAGGCTTTTCCTCACTGGTGTCATTTCAAAACAAAAAAAGGAATAGTCCCATTAACATTTGCTATGAACTATAGCTTACTGTTCTTGTGTGACTGGGTTGGAGAGTCAACAGATGCACTCTGGAGAAATTAGCTACAACAAAGCAGAATCTGTGAACATCTGCTCCAACTACTTTTACATTTTTAATTATTTCAAATCTTTACCTGACTTTAGACATGAAGTACAGTATTGTTTGGGAGTGCACGATGGATAATAGTAACTGCTGCCAGCCTTGAGAAACAGGGATGTGATGTTAAGAGTACATAGGTCTCTATTTAAAGTTGTCTTTTGAAAATTTCCAACACTGTTAGTAGCACCTGATTTTTTTTAGATTAGTTTTTGATTAAATGCTATTCGATAATGAATGTTGAGTATTTAACAAATTTGGAAAGCCTATTTGCATAACTGACTTTAATCAAGATTTCCAAAAATGTATTTACCTTGCTGTCTGTGTTAAAAACCTTTCGCTGAACTAATGCAAAGGGCTTAACTTAAGGATGTTAAGTAGAGTTCTCTGGAGTGTTTGTGATTATGCCAACTAATCCTGTCGTTCTGGCTGAAGTGAGGGAGGAAGATGATAGGTCTCAGAAGAGGGAAGGGAGGATGAACAGATTCCTTATGCAGGAACGAAAATGGGTGGAGGAAGAGGCCGGAGCGTGAAACCCTTTTCAGTTCCTTCATGAACATAGATGTGAGTGCTTTGAAAGAACTGACATCTAATGACAGCTATAGGTGTGGCGCTCCATCTGCGTGCTAATCCACTCCTGGAAACGTCTGAACACATTAGACAGGGCTGTGCCATTATGCAAATAAGGCATACATGATTATTACTGTAATATCCGAGTTAACGGGAGCTGCTGTTTGGAGGGGAAGTGAAAGCACTTGGATTTGGGAGGAAGTAAATAACATGAAATAAAATGAAAAGTGAAGTGGAGCTACATGATGCCAGGTCACAGCAGGTTATGCTTTCGCCAGGGAGATGCATGCAGCAAAGTCACAGTGCAGTTGCTATGTAAAGTGTCTGCAGAAATTGTTCTGGGCCAAGGAGACTCTGGTTGAGAATGGGAGTATCAGCAGGGTCCCTGAGAGTTGTTCAGATATGGATGTAGTCTGTGGGTGCTTAAATAATGTGGTGAATTTTTGGTGGGGAAGCTGGAACCTCTATGGCTTGGAAGCATGGAAATGTCACTTCCAAGTTATTTTTGCCTAAATAAAGGCCAGATTTACTATTTTGCGGGGAACTGAGTAGTTTTTCTGTTTGCATAGAATATTTTTTAATGCTGTCAGATGAAACACTGCCAAAATCTCTGAAGGTGCTGCCGTTCAGAGGTACTTGCTTTTTACTGAATACACAATAGTGGTATACACTATGTTTTTCATTGCAAATCTGGGCAAAAATATGAATAATATCCCAAAATACTTTATTTCTGCCCACACCCCCCTGCCCTGTTTGAAGTCTCTGTGGAGTAACAGTTACCCTGTGTAAGGGTTGCTGCAGGACTAGGTGTCCTCCCTTGTCATGTCCATGGATGTTCTTAGTTTATGACATGGCAATGGAGAATGCAACCTGCTTTTTATATAGTAAATTAATGAAGGGTGTTAACAGTTTCTCTCTCATAGATTTATAGTAGTAACCCAAAAGTGTACAGGTTTTTAGCAGTTCCTCATTACTTTCAGAAAATCTCAACACTCAGTCCTAATCAATTAATTGAATTTCATCTTGCATATTGATCCCTGTGACTTGAGACTTTCTGATGGGTTTATGTGCAACTTTAAGCATGTCATTAAGTATAAGGTGTTTTAGAGAGGTGTCTATTTATTTTCTATAATGCACCACTTTTTTCTTAAAGTTTTTAGAAAAGCACCTTTTACAGTTAGCCCAGCAGACCAGCTGAGAGAAGGAGGAACTAAAGCAGAAATTTCCCTGTCATTAGTAGCTGTCAGCATTTGATAAAATACTACTTTACACCTTTACTATGCTACTATGATACAACTATGTCACTACTATTGCAGATAGCTTACATAAGGAGTCCATCTGATAATGTCTAATCCCACTTTTATGAGGATTAAGTGGGTATATAATGTTTGCATCAGAGTTCTTTTGGTCTTGCAGACTATTGTGCTAGTTATAAATCTTTATTATAATTTTAATACAGTGGTCATGTAATTAATATCAATTTTAATTGCTTTTATTCTCTTGAGACCCTTAAGGCTTTTTGTCTTGGCATTTGATTTCATTGTTTGACATTTTGCTGCAAAAGTTGTTTGAGTATCAGATGGCCAAAGTACTTCAGCATAAAATGGATGGGCATTTTGATGGCATTAGTCATGCCCAAGTTTTCAAAATTCTATGTTTAGAGTCCAAAATATCCCAATTCTGTTTGACAAGCAGAATATGGTCCATTGCTCTAAAGCCAAAGTTGGGCATGTCTGTCAGTAGAAGTATTTTGGCCGCCATATTTAACCAAGCTAAAGTTACAGTGTGGGTAGCAATAATGCCATTCTTAAGAGAAGCTGTCATCAAACACATTGTCTAGGTTGGATCTTTGCTTAACTGGAGACAGCCACACGCTCACTTTGTGCAATGTCATACCCATTGGCTTTGATCAGTTGGGAACTCTGCCAGACTCCCTGTCCTGCAGCCTACTTTCAAACTTTATCTGTCAGATCTGTTTGCTCTGGCTGCACTGCTATCAACAAGGTTCTTAGTCACATTTCAATGTGCTTTTTCAGTGTTTAGATTGCTTTTTTTAGTCTTTATGGATGCCTCAGGGATTTCTTTGTCAATGAATTCTATGCAAGACTCCCCTGCCAGAACACAAAGGATAGATGGATTATGTCATTTCCCCATAGTAGTTGATGAAACACAGGAAACATGAGAAGTAGGTGAAAGAATTTATAAGTGTAGATTGACTCCTTGCCAAAGTGACTGAACAGCCCGTTAGTGTTGTTGGAGGTGGCTCACACCACAGATGCTCTTAAACGATTGTAAAATTAGTGTAGAACTATGAGTTTGCTTTTTCAGTGTAATAGAGTCTCTTCATTTAGGCAGTTGTTCTATCACCCAATGACACCTCCCCACCTAAGGAGGGGACTTAGGAAAAGAAAAGGAGGTCCATGGGTTGAAATGAAAACAGATTTAATAAGATAATAATAAGAAACTAGTATTAATAACAGCAAATGGGGGAGTAGGCTGTGGGAGCAAAACAACAGGCAAGACCCTCCAGAGATGGTGACCATTGAGGAAAGAGGGCCATCCCCAGAAAACTCCCCAATTTATAGTTGAAAATTGATTCTATGATTCCATCCCAGCGAAACTAGGACATAGAGACATTTAGCATTTCCAGCTAACAAGAAATAAGAGACAAATAGTAATTGATTCCTTATTATTAGGAAATTTCAAATGGGATTTTCTTTTCTCAGCTGAGGAAGCTGAGGCATATACATGCAGCTTTTCAACAGTGATTGACTGGAGAAAATAGCACTATATTTTCCAGCTTGAAATCTGGAGTGATTTTGAATTGTTGAGGGAATGGCATGAAGTGAAGGAAGTCTCCAACCTCGCTGACTGAAGTAACAGAGGAATTTGTGCTCTCAAGAAGATGAGCAAAGAAATAATGCCAGAATCCTGCGAAGATAAATAAGAAAGGAGTGAGAGCAAATCCTAGTAATGCTGTGGTAGTCAAGAGAGAGAAATTCAGGAAAGGTGACCATTACATCTGTGTGTATTTCTAAGGGTAAAGCCACACAGAGGTTTTGCACTATGTAAGCTTGCAAAGTAGGCTTAATGGGACTTACACAATGTCTAAGCCTTGATCTCTGAACAGTGGAAAATATGATCAAGGAGATTCCAAGGAGGAGGTTGGAAAATTAAATTAATGAGATGGGGTTTTTTTAGTATTCAAATTTTTGGTGCTTTTTCTACCCCTGCTACAAACCAGCATATGTGAACAAAGAATGCAGCAACATAGATGTAATTACAAGATTTATATTGTACATTCATAATTACTGACAGATTTCACAAAACTTTAAGTCACATCTGCCACTCCTTGGGAAATTCTGAGTGCAAGAAAATAAAGCGGTTTGAGGTGTTCATTAATGTCCTAAACTTTCTGCTTTCTCTTGGTGATAAGTCTGAATCAAAATCAGCTTTAGATACTGTGGGGAAGTGTACCATCTCCTTCCTCAGAGAAAGGCAATCTAGGTAGCCAAAGTGATAAATACAGAAGTGAGGAAATGTACCAAATGAAGTCCTATGAACTCAGCGATCAGAAGGTTGGAGTTAGCTGGGTCAGGGATTTTGCATAGGCATTTTAAGAAATGCAGAAGGAAAGGGTAATTTGGAGGCCAGTGGGAAGAAAAAAGAATTGTGAAAGAGAAGTTATGGTTTGACAAACTGTTGATAATTCACTGAGCCAACAACAGCCAGTGGGCTCCTGGAGGATTCCTTTTTCTGGATAAATAGGGAGAAGATGCCATGTGATCACTATGTGTTAATTGATAGTACAGTGAATAGCTGTATTATCACTATGTAAATTAGTAGTGGGGATATAAGCAGACCTTGCTAATAATTTTTAGACCCTGTACTGCTGCCTGTTGTTGTAATATTTGATCACTTTCTATATACGCATATATTAAGAGTAGTCAAACGTCTTAGCAGATTTTTTAGACTTCCTGGTTCATCATTTTAGAAAACCATGTTTTGAATAATATACATTGTTTTAGGTACTAGGGGGATGCAGAAGTTTGATGGCAAGAGGAATTGGTTGATGTAATTCTGCTGTAGATGAAATCCTGCATAGGCGTTAACTATCAATTTCTGGAACAACTTATCATCAGGTAATTTCTTGACTGTGGCTCAGTCTGTCAAATGAAAGGACTTAGGAAGATGAAAGATGGTATGTTTCCCCAGAGAGACACCAATCACAAACTAATCACAGTATCCTGGGTAGCATCTAGCCATGTAGAAATTAAATCTTTGCCGGACTTTCCAATTACACAGTTCTAGTCCAGATGTTCATGTTGTTGAAATATCTTTATTTCTGGAGGAAAATAAAGACAGGAAACAACACCATCATGTGATGTGTACTGGCTGTGACAGCTGCTGGCAGGAGGCAGGAAAAAGGCTCTGTTCCACACTGCCTGGGACATGGGTCCTGCTGTCTTAGGAGGAAAGAAAGAAATCTTTCCAAGTGTGCTACGCCATGCTCACCTAACCAGACAACCTTAAAGTTTTTAGAAGCCTTCAAGTAACTGGATGGAAATTTGCCCTTTGCTGTCTGGCAGATGCCTCCTCTGTCGGCAGCAGCAGAAGAGCGGGCTGACAAGAGAACAGGAGAAGGCAGAAGCATTTATGAGAGGATTGAAGGGGAAAAGACAGTGTGCACTGGCAGACTTAGACCATCACTAAACCAGCTGATATCTGTTTTGTTAAATAAACGTGAAGCCAGTGGTAAAGGTATAGATTAATTGCTCATGTGTTTTTTGTAAGCTCATTTGGCTAGTTTAGCATAGGTGGGAAGAGAAAAACTAAGTGATAGTGGTCTAAATTAGAGCATCAGAGGGTACCTTAGTTCTTGCTGCTTTTTAATGGAAGGAACTGTCCAGCTGTAGTGGAATCCTTCAGGTTTTAGAGATCACTAGTTGGATAGAAAGAATCCAAGTAAAGTTGATTTTGACAATTTCAAGAAGAACTATCCTTCTTGAATGTAGTGAGAGCAGCAGTCCGTAAGAAGAGATGCTTGGGCAGATTATTCAGGTTAACAGGTTTTCAATTTAGTTTTTCAATTGGGCATTTATTGTTGTAGATTTTTCTCTTTTCTTAAACATAGTTTAGTCGCACTGTATAGGCCCACCTGATACCTCGTGGCTTTATAAGCTTGCTGACAAAGTCACGGCAAATTCCCATAGTTGGAAATATTTAGGGGAATTTAATGAATGAGGTGTAACTTTCTTAGCTGCATGACAGCTGAGTGTTGTGGTGACATATGAAGGTGTGGATGTGGGAAAGTCAAAATGGCTTGAAAGTTCTGGAACCCACACAAGTGTCTTGAAGCATGCACTCTGCTGCCACTTTCTAGCCTTTAAGAAACAATCTTCAAGTGTATGAAGGGACAAGGGCTGTCTGGGCAGAGTGATCTCTCACAACTCCAGAATCTTAAAGTTTGGGGTTTTTTCCAAGGCTTTATGGAGAAGAGTTGATTTTCTTGTGGAAAACAAGTGATTGCAATACTGCATCACTGCATTACGATAATTTCATATGTCAAAACTTCAGAGGTCTGTTGCTGGAATCAAGAAATAATGTCCTGATTTCACACTAGGCTGGATGTGTTCTTTGTATGTACATGATTTTCTCAATTTCTCTGAAGAATTAGAAGTTTGTTATAATTGATAAGGAGACTGGATTCAGTGGACTATGGTCCATGATAGATACTGTCATAGTGTGGATACTTTTTTAAAAGATGCCTGAGTGGTCTTAGTCATATGTTAAGAATATTTCAGCTTCAGAAGAGTGTTTTCTTCCAAAACAGAATGACAGTGATCTTGACGTCTTTTGCCATTCCTGTGAACAGGCATAGTCTGTGTGTTGGAAACATGAGGATGTGTTATCAGTCCATTGCCATTGTGTGGTCCTCAGACATTGTTGTACTTCATATTTTCCTGACACAGGTGGTTCTTTGAAGCTTGAAATGTGTGGGGCAAGGGAAAGGGCTTAATATATGAGTATTTCAGTTTAGTGTCATGGCCTTTAATGCATAGGCAGTGATATAGATGACTAGATGATTGCCTTGTCCTGTCTGGATTCAAAATCTGCTAGTCCCCAGTAGAGATTTATGTAGATCTTTTTTTCACATACTTCCTTCTAGAAGAGCTTGTTTTCTGGGAGAGGAAGGAGGCACGTATTGAGCTTTTTTGACTCTGTGATCTTTCCTTGTGTATGTTGTACAAACTTTCTCCTTCTGCTAGTGCTTGAACTCACCCCTGCACTCTCTTCTGTGGCTCTTTTCTGTATTTCTTTTATTAAGTCTGATTGCAAACTCTGCCATTCATGGGATTTGGGTTGTGCAATGTCCTGTGATACTACTTCTTGAAAATGCTGTGCAGGCATATATCACACAAGACTTTATATTTTACACACATTTTATATTTTATAAGATACTATAACTCATATTTTGGAATTTGAAAAACCCCCCTTTTTATCACTATGTCCATCACTTCTTTTTCAAGATCCGTTCAAAGAGTTGGCTTTTTACATGCTGATAAACAAGAAGCTTGTAATATCAAGTAGCTGCAAGTTAAAAAAAAATAGTAAAGAATTGAAAATAACAGTGGTAATAGTAATTAATATAGATCAGGCAATAAAAACTCTTAGATATTTTACAATTGTCTACAAGCTTTATTTAAACCGAATAGATAAATCTCTCTGTGACTGAATTGTAGTATAATTTATTTACATCTCCATATCAATGATTAGCAAATTAGGCCTCTAACATGTAATCTGGAAATTGAAAGTGGTAACCTGCTCTTGTTATTTCATGATTGTGCTTACTTGATGAGCCTTGACTGTGTCCTAAGCGACAGAGACAGACATCTGATTTTCTATACCTAGCGGTTACATTACTTAGCCTTTATACTTTGCATAATGTAACTGCAGTAAAAGATCCATTTGGGAAAAAAAAAAAAGGAAGACAATTTGCTGTGAAGATATTTTATGTAACCCTTAAGCACTGAATAAGAACTTTAGTGAGCAATCCAGTACGAGCTGTGTCAGCACGCTGCTGTAAAACCCCACACTGCCAGCGCGCAGGAGTGACATCAGGCCAACTCATGGTATAACGAACACTGAGCTGGGGGGGCGTCATTCTGTCATTTGATCATCAGAGACTTGATCCTACTTGTGTTGGAGAAAGAAAAAAGTAAAGACAGTCACTGAAGGTCAGTTCCTGTACAGTAAAACTCATATGCTCTAATATACTTCAGCAGTAAGGGTAAATAACTCGATAATCCAGATACAAATACATAAATACCTGTGTGGGGTGATGAAACATCAAAGGGCTGTAATAACAAATATGTGGCTTCAGTGATCACCCTCCATCATATAACATTCCTGTTCAAGAAACTGATTATTTATTAATGCCACTCACACTGCTCTCGGAGCCCCATTCCCCTTTTTGCCCCCGAGCTGTGTTGCAGGCAGTTGTAGCTTATTTGGCATGACCCAGGACATGTCTCTTCTGCCCTCTCAGTAGCCATCAGTACTCCATGGTGCTTCTGCATCCTTCACCTTCTACTTATCTCTGCTTTTCAGGTTCTTTCGTGTTTTATTTTTTCTCCTCTGATTATTTTTTTCCTGTGGTATCCAAACTCCTACAGGTAGGTCTAGAATATTTTTGAGGCTGAGTCAATATTTCATTTTGAAATGCAGTTATCTTTAAGAAAATGTGTCAGTTCTGTAAGCAGAGTATTAACACTTTTTTACAAAATCATTGTGCTATTTTTTTATTATTTTTATTTTCTCTTGAAGCGGTGTGTGTATTTGAAGGCAGAACCTACTTTGAAGGACAAAGAGAAACTGTGTATTCAAGCTCAGGGGACTGTGTTCTGTTTGAGTGCAAGGTAAGAATACTGTTGATGGAAAAAAATACTCTTGCATGTTAGAAATATCAAAGTTCAGCTGAAAGAAACTGTTGAAATACAGACAGGTCTACCTTAGGAAGTAACAACAGAAAAGGCATCTAAGGGTCCTGTGTTTATTTTGTCTTATTGAGTTCCACATCAAATTTTGCAAGTAAATTTACTTTGTGTAGCTGCAAGCTTTGATTATGCAGCTTGACAATCAAGCTGAATTCTTTCCTTCTTAGGTATCATCTCCATCATCAGTAACAAAAAACCACCAGACTACCTTGTGTTTCCATTGACACATGCAATGTTATTGTTCAAAATTACGTCCTCAGGTACAAGAGGTGCACAAATGCAATGGGGACATAATGTGAAATTCTTTTCTTAGAGGAAAAGCTAGATGAAAAAGAAGGAAAAGAGCTGGCACACCGAGTGTCTGCTATTTCTAGAGATGGAAATGGGGTAGGGTTGTTGTTTTATTTATAAACAGAACATGCCTGATGCTGAGTCAGTCTTGTCCTGGTGCCTGAATAATGCAGAGAAAGTGAGGGGAGCCACTCCCCTGGCTACACTGCAGCTCTCTGTTGGACCAGTTCCTAGAAATCTCAAAATATTTTCATACAGCTGCGAAAAAGTATGTTTTACAAAGCAGTACTGGGGTCTGTTGTCTTACTGCTGTTGATTTTAATATTTGTGAGCTTAGTTCCTGGAGTGGGTGCTTTGAAACTGTTTTGAGAAAGGAAGGGAGAAGCTGACCACAAGTAATTTTGGATTCAATCATACGCTTTTCAGGACTGTGAGCTCACATTTTCGACATGACACTTGGGACATGAATTCTGTGATTAGTCAATGGATATAATTAACAACCATCAAAAGTTATGTGATGTTGCCTTCTGTGTCTTGCAGCTAGCAAGAGCAATACTGTATGAACAAAATGCCTCTGTTGGCTGTGCTGGTCTGTATTTTGTTGATTATACTTGTGTGCTGGTGGACTCCCTGGCTGTCCTGATAGAAATGTTGAGCAGCAACTTTGGCTGATTCAAATGCTGCTTTTTCAAGGACCAAAATACATAGAGTTTCTGCTGAACAGCCTTGTGAAAGATAATTCAGAGCAGAAAATCCATATACTGTAAACAGTGTTGGTCAGTTAGGAAGTCATAGGTATGCACTATTTTATTACTCCCAGAGTTCTTATAAAAGGATATAATTAATGACTCCAGCTCAAGAGAGACTTAATAGGAATGGCACAAGTACTGATTTCACGCTTGAAAGCTTACAATGATGTTATCAAGGCAATGTAGGGAATTTATTTTTTTTGTCTGCGTGCAGTTCTAAACATTTTTTTTGTTTTGTTTAGCTGCTGTAGTTGTTCCTGCTATAGGCACACACTTTTCTGTTTGATTATTGTAAAACTAGTGAATGAAAAATTATCTTCCAAATTAGAATTTGTAAAAGAATTAAATGCAATCCAGACTACTCAGTATTATTTCTATCAAAGGGGCTTTTATTCTTTATTTTGTATGATTGCTTGGTTTTGCTTGTCCTGGTGTACAGCACATCTGTGGCCAGTTTGCTTTAGTTTTTTTTAAACCCTAGGTTTAGTTTTTAATCAGGTTAGGGTTGGTTTCTCTGTCAAGTTTGTTTAAGGTAAAATTTGAGCAGTAATTTTGATATTGGCCATTGTGTTCATGTTTCATCTCTATATTTTGTGCTTTAAGAGGATTTAAATTTAAATGCTAGTCCCATAATAATAATACATGCAATGACTTTAGCATGATTTTAGGCATGCAGGAGTACAGGGTCCTGAGTTCAGTGAGCTCATATTTTAACCAGGTTGCTGATTTTAAGGCAGATGCCTCTGAGGAACATGTTGTTTGCCTTGTTTTCCATCATTGCCGTATCATGGCTAGAGCACTGCAAGGTACATTAATTAGGGCCCGAGAGAGCCTAAAGGTGGTACATCAGCAGTAGCCGAATTGCTAAGGTAGACATTTCATGCGGTCATACTGCAGTGATTGTGTGTGACCTACCCAAAGTGCCTGGAGATATTCAGATACCATCGTGGCATTGGACATTTCCAGATGCCTGATGCAAACCTATCTGAGAATCTCTCTCTTTCCTAATAGGATATAAGTGCCAATTTCCTTCAGTGTTACTAGCCCAGCACTGAGATCAGGGATATTCGAATTTGATTTTATTTGCTGTATAATAAGACGGTTTAGAGAATTCATTATGAGGACCCTGATTCTGGAATCTACTGCCTCAGTGTCTGAGAAATTATTGTTACTCTTTTGGACATAATTTTAGGATACACTTTTGAGGCAGGTTGCCTGACAGCTAGAGACAAGAGAAGAATGAGAGCTGTTGCCACACTTCTGCTTGCTTGAAAAGGTTTGAGTGTAGGGGAGTTCCTGATGCTTTTATCATGCTACCTTGTCATTTCAAATGGTTTTCAAAGGTATCTGGAGTTTGGCATAGGCAGTTTTTTGCTTGCACATTGTAATGCTAAAACTCCACTAAGGTTATAATATGTCTTTATTTTTTTCTCTCACAATATGAATCAATTTCCTCAATTTAACAGAACCACAAAATGCAACGTATTCCAAAAGACAGTTGTACAGCTTTGAACTGCCCAGAATCACAACAGATCCCCTTATCTCACAGTTGCTGCAAAATCTGTAAAGGTAAGGTAATAGCTGGATATATTTAAAAGCTCGGTGTAATTTTCCATTCTTATAGCTTATATAGACTTTTTTCCTTATAATTTTGAATAGGACACGCCTACGCATGATAATCACTCTGCATCTTCAGAAGATGAACAGATAACATCTGCATTGTGACATCTGAAATTTGACATTGTAAAATGTCAAATAGTGTAGATTCTGTGAAAATTTGACTGGCACTTGTGTTTTTCATTTTAGCTAAAACTGAGTGAAAAGTCAAATTAATCATATGCATAATTAGTGGTTTTGTATACTTCACCCACTCTTGTGTCCTAACAAAATGAGACTGGAGAAATATCCATGTTCCTCAGCATCTTTCTGAGATGCTTTGAGATATCTCATTCTGTGCTATACATTCTTGTTCATGCTATGCAGTTGTTTGAAGTCTGGAGTACTTGTTCACCTGTTTGGGGAAGTATTCTGCATCTAGAAGCAGAAGCTTTGGGAAAATTTTTTTTATGCTGTTTACTTTTTTGTGTTACACCCAGGCTGATCCTTAACAGAAGGGAGAGGTACACAAAGTGCTCTGTGTCTTGAGCCCACTCTTTTCATCTGAACTAATACTGGTAGCTTCAAAGCTATGAGCAATTGCTTTTTCAAGTGGCTACATCTGTTTCTTTTATAGCTAAATAATGATAAATTGATACCTGGCATGAAAGAAGATGTTAGCCTCTTGGGCTGATTTTGGGTATACTTCTGTGGAAAGAAGAGTGCAGCTATAGTTGTTTCTGTGCTACTCAGCACAAACACGAAGGATATGATTAACGACATCAAGCACAGAGATAAGAAAGCAGAAGAAAAGAACTTAAGAAAAGTTGATAGGTCTTCAAGTCTATTGCAGCCAAAAAGGATTTTTTAATGATAATTTTCTATAAAATCTTCAGTGGCTTAGAGAAAATAATTCCATTTCTTGTGCCTGGTATAGCTAGAAAATTTGAATGTATGTCAGATGAGTGTTTTTTGAACGTGTTCAATTCTATGTGAACCATGCTAGCTTGGCCTCCTATGAACTATGGAGCTTATTCTTTAAACAAGCAGCAACTCTATGCTATTATTCAGCAGCATGTATTTTATTTATTAATACAGCTGATACCTAAGTGCTAAGAATCTTAAGAAAAACAAAAAATCAGTAAAAAAGCCGTTATCCTTTTTGAATAACATATATGTTCTTAGTTATTTATATGCCAAAGTTTGATACAAACCAGACCAGACCAGGACTTCAAAAAATAAGACTATTGCTTTGCCATTAACTTGGGCTTTAATGAAGAAGACAACAAAAAGGCAAAGAGCAGATGTCCCCATAGCCAGAGGTTGTTCTTGACACGCACACTTCTGCTGTCATCAAGAGGTCTGTCATCAGTGTAATCAAGACCCTCTAACACTAGTAAAAGTGTAGAGCTTTTTGCTTCTTGATGCCCTGTGTTAGATAATGGCACTGACCTGACCTCCAAGCAGACTCTGCCGTTGTCCTGCTTGAAATGCTCATTTAACTTAGCTTCTGTGAAGGCAGGAGTAGAAGCTCTTTCATAGCAAAATATGAAGCAGAAGCCAGGTGGAGTGATAAAAAGAATAATATTTACTGCTGACAAATGCTTGTTTGCTGTTTTGTAAGGGACGTGTGTTGCAGCCTGATTGCAGCTTGCCTTCTGTAGCTGTTGCTGCTATACCAGTCCTGGTCCCCTGAGCCTGACACATGTTTCCCAGTTCTCCTGTGGGAGGTTTTGAGAGAAGAAAGTAGTTATTAGAAAACATCAGTGAAGTGCTGCTGCTTGGTCAATCCTAATGTTGAGTTAAAGAAGAAAACTTGAAACAAATGAAATTATTGAGAAAACAGTGAAGGAGACAAGCTCCACAGCTTTATAGACAGATGTGGAAATTCACAGAATCGCTCGGTTAGAAAAGACCTC
>NW_010165047.1:0-1068 GCF_000695765.1 Mesitornis unicolor | reverse complement strand
AATTGGGTCAAAGGTTGCGGGAATTGGGTCAAAGGTCATGGGAATGGGGACAGAGGCCGCAGGAACTGGGTCAGAGGCTGCAAGAACTGGGTCAGAGGTCTTGGGAAAGGAGCATAATTCCTGATCCATCCAGATCGCTGGAATTGGGTCAGAGCTGACGGGAATTAGGTCAGACGTCGCGGGAACGGGGCCAGAGGTCATGGAAATGGGGTCAGAGGTCACAGGAATTGGAACAGAGGTCGCAGGAACTGGGTCAGAGGCCGCAGGGATAGGGTCAAAGGTCATCATGCTGTCAGAGGTTGCGGGAATGAGGTCAGAGGTCGCAGGAATGGAGTCAGAAGTCACGGGAATTGGGTCAAAGGTCGTGGGAATGGGAACAGAAGTCGCTGGAACAGGGTTAGAGACTGCAGGAATTGGGTAGGAGGCCACAGGAATGGGGTCAGAGATCGTGGGAACGCGGTCAGAGATAGCAAGAATGAGGTCAGAGATGGCGGGAATGCGGTCAGAGATCGTGGGAACGCGGTCAGATGCCACGGGAATGGGGTCAGAGGTCATGGGAATGGGGTCAGTGATTGAAGGAATGCAGTCAGAGATAGTGGGAATTGGGTCAAAGGTCGTGGAAATTGGGTCAGAGGTCGCAGGAATTGGGTCAGAGGTCGCGAAAATGGGGTCAGAGGCCGCATGAGTTGGGTCAGAAGTCGTGGGAACTGGGTCAGAGGCCGCCAGAATGCAGTCAGAGATAGCAAGAATTGGGTCAAAGGTCATGGGAATTGGATCAGAGGTCGCAGGAACAGGGCCAGAGGCCACGGGAATGGGGTCAGAGGCCACGGGAATGGGTTCAGAGGCCGCAAGAATTGGGTCAAAGGTCGCGGTAATGGGGACAGAGGTAGCGAGAACTGGGTCAGAGGTCACCGGAACAGGGTCAGAGGCTGCGGGAACTGGGACAGAGGTTGCGGGAATTGAGTCAGAGGCTGTGGGAATGCGGTCAAAAGCCGAGGGAACTGGGTCAAAGGTCACGGAATGGAGACAGAGGTCATGGGAACTGGGTCAGAGGCTGCGGGAATGGGG
>NW_010165046.1:0-1149 GCF_000695765.1 Mesitornis unicolor | reverse complement strand
GCCCCGCTCCCGTCGGGCCCCGCATTTTCGGTGCCCCTCTCCACCCCTCCATCCTAGACCGCTCACCTCAAACCTGCAGCCCCCACTCCCCCCCAGCACCGTTCCCTCCTGCGCTTTAACTCCGTTTAAACACATGGCAAAGTGCTTCGGATCCCTCAGCCGATAAACAGAAAATGAAAAAAAGCCAAGCAAGATCTCCATCAAAGGCTAAGAAAAAATTAAATCCTCCCCCTCCCCGAAGAAAAAAAACACAAACAACAAACAACAAACAAACAAACAGAAAGTACCAATAATCCTAATCTTTTCCCAGATCAAGGCTCTTATCCTGCGACTTGCATTTGATCTCTTCTCATGTGCTCGCTACCTACCACTCAAATCCCATTTTCTATACATTTCCACAATTCACAGCTCGTCCCACCCCTGGAAATGAAAAAAGTAAATGCAAGGAGAAGAAGAATAAGAATAAAAAGTCCCTTCTGCGCTTCCCGGTTCGGGTGAAAAAGGAGAAGTAGCGACATGCAAATGACAAGCAAATTGGAAGAGACAAAAAGAAAGGCAGCGATAATAAACAAGACAAAGAGGACCTCAGAGACCGGAGCAGGAGTTTGGAGTAGGGGATGGGGAACTTCGGCGGGGACGAGGGGGAGGAGGAAGCTCGGAACAACAACAACAAAAAAGAAGCCAAATACTCGCTGCGCTTTCCGTCCCCGCACAATCCCCCTCCAGCCCGCGGGATAAAATAAAGCCCAGTTCAGAGAAGGTGGCAGCGAGCGAGCGAAGGGGAAGGGGGGGGGGTGGATCCCCTCCCAACGAGCAGGTCACTTACTCTGCAGCCCTGGGCAGGCTACGGGGAGCGCTCCATCGGGCTCGGCGCTTACAAATCCGTACCCGCGTTATCTACGGGGGAATTACAACTACTCAGCTAAGAAAGTCTTTGCAATTTTTGCCCCCTGGAAAAAGAAGCACAGGTTTTATAACGGTGATCAGTATTTTGCGGGGGGTTTCCGGCCCCGGACCATTTACCCAAGCAAGTACGAATTTAAAAAACAGTAATAATTAAAAAGACCCGAAAAGGCCGAAAAAGCGAGGAGGGGGCGCGGAGAGGGAGCGGGTACTTACTCCGTGCAAAGGCGACGAAACGGAGCCTCT
>NW_010165045.1:1381-1694 GCF_000695765.1 Mesitornis unicolor | reverse complement strand
GGGGGGCCTTCCCCCATTTGGGTCTCTTGGGTGGTGGGGGGGCGGGGGGGGAGGTTGGGTCCCTTTCCTCGCACCAAGGAGCACCCAGGGGTGCTGGGCCCATCCCCGGGGGTGCTGCATCCCCGTCCCCCATCTCCAGGGGGGGGGCCTTCCCCCATTTGGGTCTCTTGGGTGGTGGGGGGGCGGGGGGGGAGGTTGGGTCCCTTTCCTCGCACCAAGGAGCACCCAGGGGTGCTGGGCCCATCCCCGGGGGTGCTGCATCCCCGTCCCCCATCTCCAGGGGCACCCAGGGGTGCCAATCCCATCCTTAGGG
>NW_010165045.1:599-921 GCF_000695765.1 Mesitornis unicolor | reverse complement strand
GGGGGCACCCAGGGGTGCCCACCCCCTGCCCAAGGGGCACCCAGGGGTGCCGTTCCCTTCCCTAGGAGCACCCAGGGGTGCTGCTCCCATCCCCAGGGGCACCCAGGGGTGCCAAACCCAGAACTGGGGGCACCCGGGGGTGCCCGTCCTCTGCCCAAGGGGCACCCAGGGGTGCTGTGTCCTACGCAGGGGGTCCCAGGAGCACCCATGGGTGCCCATACCCATTAAAGGGGTCCCAGGGGGGTCCTGTACCCAATCTAGGGGGTCCCAGGGGGCACCCATGGGTGCCTATACCCAACACAGGGGGTCTCTTAGGGGTCGT
>NW_010165045.1:0-202 GCF_000695765.1 Mesitornis unicolor | reverse complement strand
CCCAGGGGACCCCGGGGGGTTCCCATACCCAATCTAGGGGGTCCCAGGGGGCACCCATGGGTGCCCATACCCAACCCAGGGGATCCCAGGAGCACCCATGGGTCCCAAGGGGGTCCCCAAAACCCCCCTAGACACCCAGACCCACCCCAGGGGATCCCAAGGGGCGCCCATTTCCCCCCAGGGGAGGGTTGGGGGGTGGGTG
>NW_010165044.1:0-5877 GCF_000695765.1 Mesitornis unicolor | reverse complement strand
GCAGGCCGGAGCCTCTTCCCGGCAGGTGGGAGGGCGACAATGGTGGCAGGTGGGAGGGCCGGGAGGAAGGAAGCCGGGAGGCAGCAGGGCCGGGACACAGGACGCAGGGCCTGGCGAAGGGAGGGAAAGGGAAGAGGGACGCTTGGAAGGGGCGACAACTCGAGGAGGAGAGCGGGGAGGGGCCGCAGCTGCCCCGCCAGGACCGGCACCCGGAGCAAGCCCAGCTCTGCCTGAGGACCCCACGGCCCGGCCTCGGCTGGCGGGGGCAGAGCAGGAGGTGCAGCCTCCGCCAGGGAGCTTCGCTGTTTTAACACCGACAGCCAAACTTAATGGGCGCGAAAACCAGCCAACACCCTGACGCCTAACTCGCGTTATAATGAGTATTTTTTAAAACACGGTAATCCGTAGCCAGATGACCATGTTGTAAGAGCCTCAAACAAAAACGAGCCACCATCGGGACCGGTCGGTGTTTTTCCGTGCCAGTGACCAGTTTCAAGGCGTAAAATACAAGGTAAAGTTAGCTCAGTGGTACAACTGCGTTAGAGCAAAAGATTAGAAAAAAGTAAAGCGCCTTACCCCTTCAGGGTGGATCCCAAGTTCATTTGATTCCATGTCATGCATTCCAGCTGAGACGTCATTTGGTATAAATTGTCACTGTTGTGAAAATAGGTACAATTAGAACTGAAATTACAGCGATCAAGTGAAAACCAATACGTCGAGACAGTAACATTTTCATTGTTATTTTTATATATATAACAGTAGAAAGTGTATTCATTTTAAATCATCCCTTTTATCGATGTATTATGGGGTTTTTTAATGAAATAAAAGAATGGCTATGGATTAAAAAGTGTCTTTGAATCTGCAAGTCTGACAATTTGTAAGTACCTGGAAGTAGAGACAGAAAACCTTTTCCTTACAGAAAAGCGATACCCGATATTGACGTATTGAAATTAATGAAACGAATATAGCAGCCTGGCAAGGCTAAGAGAGCAGATTATTTGTTTTAAAAAGGCAAATCTGTTCACTGTTTTACCCAGGAGCGTGAGAGACCACGTGGCTAGCGGAGCGGAGCGGCTATCGTGATGCATGATGGATGTGACTGCACCGAGGGGCTTGACAAGCGGGAGAAAAATGGAGTGGCGGGGCGATAAGCGGCGCTCACCGCGGGAACACGCTCCGCCCCCGCCGGTACCAGCGCCGGCTGCTGCGGTCCGCGGTTTCCCCACCGTCGCTTTCCACTTTGAAGCCGCAAATCTGGGCAGCGCGGCCGCGGTTAACGCCGCGGCCCCGCAGAACAGCTCGTCCCGCTGCGGCCCACCGCCCGCTAGGCGAAGAGCTCCGTGCGATGCCACAGAGGTGCCGTTGCCCGTAGCATGGCCCCTGGGATGGGCTGCAGGGGCTCACACGCCTCGGGCTCTCCCCGACGCGCAGCTCCCCTCTCGCGCCGGCTTTTTTTTTGGGGACAGGCGGGAGCCCCCCGGCCTCTCTGCCGCGCTCTGTGATTGTTGCCTGGGCCGGGGAACAGCCGCTCACAATAAACGCAAGTGTCCCTGTTGATTAATTACACCTAAATTCGCTGGACTTACGCAGTGGATTTAGATCATTCTGTTATTAGAAGAGGGTATTTTTTTCCTTATTTTTTTCCTTCGTGGCAGGTAGAGACGACCTAAAAAGTCAGATTCCAGTGGGAAGCTTTTGCATATAAAAACAAATTAAGTGACTTCAATCTCGAAGTATGTGTAATATCATTTGTCAGTATCACTGGACACTATTATTCATTAGTGTGTCTGAAGTGCTATTATGCTACTACAATGTCCTGCATATCAGCTCAGGAATTGTTAAACTCTCCTGCAGTTTCCCCATTTGCAATAGCAGTCCGTGCTGGTCTGTGCCAACTACGTTTTGCAATTCCACGAATTCTTCCTGTAATGCTGCTGTAATTAATTCCTCCAGGACCCTGATTTTTATTAGAAGTACCCGCCCGATGCATTTACAGCAGGAGATTTCCCTTTAACTTTCTTTCTCTTGACAGTTCATTTATAAGAGCCTCCCCCACAATATCCACTTTTTCCCCTCCTTTGCTTTTTCATAAAGCAATACACTTACTCATCTTGTCACTAGCTCGCAGCCACTGTATTGCTATGCCGCCTCTGGGTGACAGTGTCCAAAACAAACCACTCGGAAACCAGACCGGTGTCCCTGCGGTGAAGGCAGCTTCACCTCCCTGCCTAAAGCCCCCTCCTGCCCTCCCCGATTTACCGCCTCGCTGCGCTCCTGGCTCCGCAGCCCCGACTACAGCTCGATGGCCTTTGCAGTCTTTGCAGAGAGCCCGTGCGGGTCTTTCGGGCACATTGGGCGTCGTGCGAAACGATGGCGAGCGAAACTCTGCTCTTTCTGCTAAACCCCGCAGTGCCCCAGCAGAGACTCGCAGCCCTCGCCCCTCGTTGCCCTCCTGCCGCAGCTGTGGTGGGGCAGGAGCCGGGGGAATGAAGGCTGGGAAGAGGAGACGCCCGGGCTCGGCACCCACCGCCAGCCCGGGAAAAACCCGGGATTGCGCAAATTTTGGCTACAGCGTGCGAAAGCGGCCCTGGGGCGGGTGGGCACTGCCGGGCTCCGCGCCCCCGCAAGCCCGGAGGCAGGAATGGTCGCACCTGCCGCCGTTTGCCCGGGGGTCACTGGGCATCGGCGCAGGCTTAAGCATCTCGCATCCTGACGCGTGACAGAGAGCAGGACATCCCAAACCCCATTTGCGCCTCGCCATGGTTTATTATGGACAGCATCGTGAGATGATCTCATGGAATTAACAGCTCCTCTCAAAATCTCGGCTGTGGACGAGGTTTGAATGACGAGAAGGAAAGCGGGGTCTCCGGGGATAGGCCTGCACTGATTTCAATCTGAGTCCTTGTCCCTCTAAACGGCCACAAAGACGACGCTAAAAATAACTCATCTTCATTACAGAGATGCTTTTAAGGAGAAACGAGAGGAAGGGGGGGAACATTTCTATAACGGGGATTAATGTAAGTTGGAGTGGAATAAAAGGAAGTCAACACTGAGCAAAAAGGGAACTTAAAAGGAAACCAGTAGTAGATCATATAGAGTTTGTTTTGGCCTGCATTGCAGTATTACCGAGTTCTTGACCTCTGCACAGAAAGAGCTATAATCTGAACCGAGACTCCTCCGCTTTTAAAGTCTTTGTAAGTGTGACTCACAGTAAATTTTCAGCATCCAGCATGTTTACTACATTAAACAGCGCGAGGTAGAAAAGTTCACATCACCATTTTAATGGCCCCAGGGCTGCTCGGCATCTAAGGCACACTTGCAGCCTGCGCGGGTTTGTCACCCGTGTCCGGCGATCAACAGCCGGCGCAGGGCTCCTTGGCAGAGCTGTAAACAGAGAACGAGTGGTTGCCGAGGCGAGAGATTTCAGAGATACTTTTCCTTACAGTATAAGAATTACAATCTTTTAAGCACTTCCCGCCTCCCCGACTGCTTTGCCCTGCTACGAGAGAGAAGGGGACGCTCCTCAGCCGAGGGCTCGCCTGAGTCTCCCTCCGCTCCGCAGCGGGGCTGCCACCAGCCCGGCCGGGAGCTCCCTTCCCGCAGGACCCGCCCTCGCCCGTTCACGATCCGAGTCAAGCTGGCGGGGCCGCGGTTGCTCTCCGCGGAAAGCAGGGAAGCCGAGAGCGTCTTCTTGCGTCCCGGTAGCGAGAGGACGGGGAGGGAGAGGAGGGAGCATTAGGTGGAGGTGGTTTACCCGCTGTGCCCAGCCACTGTGAGGAGCGACAGCCGCGACGAACACCGTAACGCCGGGAATGAGCATCTCCTGCGTGCTCGCTGCGCACTCCGCGCAGCGGTCGCCAAGCGCGCACGGAGTCGCGCAGCGGGCACGGGCATGGTCGCAGACAACATCACCGCCCCAGCCCTACGGGCGAAAATAAATATGGTATTAAAAATAATAATAAAGACTCTGCCGGATCAATATGAATATTGACCAAGATAGTGAGGCCGGTTTTCAGGCCGTTGGAAATGCGGCTAATGAGTTATGCCCGATTCTGTATTGACATCACTTTCTAGGAAAAACACTTGTGTGGTAGTAAAGTCTTTTTTTCCAGGTGCCTTTCAGCACGTGCAGGAATAAATATGGTATTAAAAATAATAATAAAGACTCTGCCGGATCAATATGAATATTGACCAAGATAGTGAGGCCGGTTTTCAGGCCGTTGGAAATGCGGCTAATGAGTTATGCCCGATTCTGTATTGACATCACTTTCTAGGAAAAACACTTGTGTGGTAGTAAAGTCTTTTTTTCCAGGTGCCTTTCAGCACGTGCAGGAGGGGACAAGGGGAGGCAGCGCCGAGCTCGCCCACCTGTGCAGGCACAGGTGCTGGAGCCCGCTTTGTACAACGGGAGCCGCCCTCGGCACGGAACAAATTCTGCCCTGATTACACCCCACGCATTGATATTGGCCCGCAGAAGATTTAACGGCTTAAATCCTTATCCCAAGTTTTAAGCGGTAAAACCTCCCGGGGAGTAAAGCAGGACCAAGGCTTAGGCTGGGAGGCCCCGTGGCGCAGCGCTGATCATTTGAGCAGGGGTCCGAGACCCGAAGCTCTGGGCGGGAGGCGGCCGTGTTCGAGCGATGCCGGGCTCCGCTCGCCCCCGTTCCCCGGTGCCGCCTCGACACAGGCACATGGAGCAGAGAGCCCTCGGCACAAGGAGCGGTTTCCTATCGGAATCCCGCCTCCCAGGGCTGGGCTCGCTTCACTGAACCTACCAACGAGTATGGACACCGCAGGAGGGAGCCCCGACACGGGAGCGGGGTACGAGGCAGCAAGGGCAAGCCCCGAGGTCCGGCGGGACCGGGGACAGCGGCGTGCGAGCCTCCCTACAAACCGTATTTATAGATTTCCCCGCGAGGCGAGCAATCTCTGTCACTTCAACGCAGGAGTTCGCCCCGCCAATTAATCTGCAAGCTAATCTCTCTGGATAGGTTTCTTTCCTTCCTTCATTACCTCATTCCCTCCTTCCCTTGACGTCAACTCACGTTCATTAGTGAAGTGGCTTCTGGAAGTGACAGAATTCTGTTGTCCCACGTCCAGTGTTGATTAATCAGAGATGATATCACGGGCCTACAAGAGGAGCCGTCCGCGGCTTCCTTCACGGAGGCATATTGTTTTGTGTGTGAGTTACTTAGCAACTCCAAGGTATGGGACTGGCTCCAAGTTCACAAAAAGTTGAAGAATAAATTTTGGGGAACTTCTTTGCTCACTAAACACGTTGTAAAACTGCAAGAGACGTACTCCCAGCCCCCACGCCAGGCCGAAGCAAACGGGAAGCCGCGCTTGCACCGGAGCCGTCTGTTGGCAAAGAGAGTTCATGCTTGCAGAAAAGCTCCCGGTGCACCTTTCTCCCAGCACGGACATCCGATAGGTTTATTGCTCCGCTTTCAGTAAATAACCTCCCTGCAGGCCAGTCCCTGTCTGTCCTGAGAGCCATCGGATGGGCTCTTTGTCGGCAAGGCGAAGGCCCTGGAGGGAGCTCAGTTTTTAAATCGCCTGCCCCATCCCTGTACCGCGCCATGACCAGAGCTGCTGCTAACCAGCAAGCGTTCCTGCATCTGCCTGGCCCTGGGGAAGAGCAGCAGCGGAGACCCCCGGGAGAAGGGGCAGGGCCGGGGCTGCTGCGACCGCTGCGTTTTGCGGGTCGGATCCTACGGCCGGAGCGGGCCGCTCCGCAGCCCGAGCCCGGGCAGAGGTGGTTAGGACCGCTCCAGTCTCAAGCACCGACGAGATGCTTTGAGGCGAGGCTGAGGCCGGCGGAGCCCCGCAGCCTGGGGCGAGGCTGAGCTGCCCCTGGCACGTTCCCGCAGCGCGGAT
>NW_010165043.1:1095-1363 GCF_000695765.1 Mesitornis unicolor | reverse complement strand
TGGATGGAGGGATGAAGGGAGAGATAAAGGTATGGAAGGATGGAGGGTCAGAGAGATGCAAGGATGCAGGGCAGGAGGGCTGGCAGGATGGAGGGAGAGAAGGATGGAGGCATGAGAGAGGGATGGAGGGCTGGATGTAGTGACATGGAGGTGGAGTGACATCAGGGCAGTAGGACACGGGACAGCAGGATGGGGGCTGGGGGTCAGCAGGCACAGGGAACCCCCCCCCCCCACATCCCCTCCCACCACAGGGCACGGAACACCCAGA
>NW_010165043.1:0-987 GCF_000695765.1 Mesitornis unicolor | reverse complement strand
GGGGGGTCCCACTGAGGGTCCCACCCCCACTGACAACCCCTCCCTCTCCCACAGGGCTCAACTACTTCCAGCTCCGCTGCTACATCTTCCAGGCGCTGGAGCTGGCACCGTGCGGCACCAAGGCCACCACAGGTAGGTCCCCCATGGCACCCAGCCCCCTCCACCGTGGGGGGCACCCCAAGGTGCTGACAGTGTCACCCACAACCAGAGCCCGTGGCCCACGTCTCCTTTGCGCACGTCAGCCAGAGCACCCAGGGGCTGCCCGGCACCTTGGACCCCCTCTGGGACCAGACCTTGATGTTCCACCGGGTGCTGCTGTACGGGGACCTCCAGGGGGTGCAGGATGAGCCCCCCACTGTGGTGGTGGGCACAAGGCACTGCCATCACAGGGCCCAGATCTGGGGTTTATGGGCTCTTTGCAGAGCAGAACAGGGATGGGATGAGATGGGATGGGTGGCATGGGATGGGATGGGGATGGGAATGGGGATGGGGATGGGATGGGATGAGATGAGATGGGGATGGGATGAGATGGGAGGGGATGGGGATGGAAATGGAGATGGAGATGGATGGGGATGGGATGGGGATGGGGTTGAGAATGGGATGGGATGGGATGGGATGGGAATGGAGATGGAGATGGAGATGGAGATGGAGATGGGGATGGGGATGAGGATGGGACTGGGATGAGGATGGAGCTGGAGGCAGCACGAGGATGGGCTGTGGTGGATGTGGTGCTATATACTGGGATATACTGGGATATACTGGGATATACTGGGATATACTGGGCTGTGCCGTGATGTCCGTGTCCCCTCCCCAGCCTGCACCGAGCAGCTCTGGGGTCCGGGTGGGAAGGGGATGGGATGGGGATGGGAAGGGAATGGAGATGGGGATGGAGACAAGAATGGGGACAAGAGTGGCTGGGGACAAGGACATGGGTTGGAAAGGGATGAAGACAGGAGGGCACAAGGTCTGGGATGGGGACAGGGCTGA
>NW_010165042.1:322-2316 GCF_000695765.1 Mesitornis unicolor | reverse complement strand
GATGGGACCCCCTCATCCGGATCGGGGCCCCCCCATGTCCGGATCGGGGGTTCCCCGTGTCTGGATCTGGGCCCCCCCACTCGAATCGGGGCCCTGTTGTGTCCGGATCGGGGCCCCCCATGTCCAGATCGGGGGCCTCTGTGTCTGGATCTGGACCCCCGGTGCCTGGATTGTGTGTCAGGCCGTGTTATGCCATGCCACTCCATGGTGTGTTATGGCGTGTCATGGTGTGTCATGGTGTGTTATGGTGTGTTATGCTGTGCCATGGTGTGTTGGGCCGTGCCATTGCATGGCGTGTTATGGCGCGTTGTGGTGTATTATGGCGTGTTATGGCATATTATGGCATGTCGTGCTGTGTTATGGTGTGTTATGTCATGTCATGATGTGTCTTGGCGTGTTATGGCGCGTCGTGCCGTGTTATGTCATGTCATGGTGTGTTATGGTGTGTTATGGGGTCTTGTGCTGTGTCATGGCGTGTTATGGCATGTCGTGGTATATTATGGTGTGTTATGGCGTATTGTGCTGTGTCATGGAGTGTTACAGCATGTCATGGTGTATTATGGCGTGTCGTGGTGTGTTACAGCGTGTTATGGCGTGTTATGGCATGTCATGCTGTGCCACGACGTCTTATGGCGTGTCGTGATGTATCATGGTGTGTCATGGCATGTCGTGGTGTATTACGGTGTATTATGGCGTGCCGTGGTGTGTTATAGCGTGTTATGGCATGTTGTGGTGTGCCATGGTGTGCTATGGCGTGTTGTGGTGTATTATGGTGTGCTATGGCGTGTCGTGCTGTGCCATGGCGTGTTATCACGTGTCGTCCCATTGCGTGTCATGCCCATACCCCTCCCTAGCCACAGCCCAAATCCCCTGGTTGCAGCCCGGTATGGACCAGTACAAAAGACCAGTACAGCCCAGTGTAACCCAGTACAGATCAGCACAGCCCAGTACGGACCAGTACAGCCCAATATAACCCAGTACAGCTCCTTATAGCCCAGTACAGCCCAGTGTAGCCCAGTACAGATCAGCACAGCCCAGTATGGACCAGTACAGCCCAATATAACCCAGTACAGCTCCTTATAGCCCAGTACAGCCCCGTACAGCATCTTACAGCGCTGTCCTCTCTCCGTAGCGTCCTCCACCCTGCCCGGTGTCATCGACGTCACTGTTGGCCAATGGTGCCCAACCCTTGCTTGCCCATGGGGAGTGGGATGGGCAGGGGGCTACCGGCCCCTCCACCGCCTCAGCCCGGCTACGGTTGAGCCTCCGGTGCCGAACCATTGAGGGCGGCCACCTCTGGGGATGCCGGGGGGCACAGGGGCTTCATCGCCAGCTGCTGTTGCCGTTGCTGTTGCTGTTGCCGTGGTTGGTAGCGCCCGATTTTGGTCTTGTGGTAGTAGATGGCGTAGACCATCACCCCGGTGAGCAGGACCCCCACCGCCAGCAGCCCCAGCAGCACCGGGAGCAGCAAGTTGGGGTCGTGGTCTGTGGGGGAGAGGGGATGGGGGGTCAGGAGCACTGAGACCTCCCCGGGGCCACCAGAAACCCTGAGACTGCCAGGACCCTCAAGACCCCCAGGACCTCCAAGATCTCCAGGACCCATTGAGACTCCCAAGACACCTGGGACCTCCAGGACCTCAAAGACCCCCAGGGCCCTCAAGATCCCCCAGGACCCCCAGAACCTCCAGGATCCACTGAGACCCCCAAGACACCTGGGACCCCCAGGACCTCCAAGACTCCCAGAACACTCAAGACCCCCAGGACCTCAAAGGTCCCCCCAAGATGTCTGGGACTCCCAGGAACCTCAAGACTCCCAAGACCTCCAAGACCCCCAGGACCCCCAAGACCATCAGGACCCCCTGAGACCTCCAGAACACCCCGGAACACCCAGACCCCTGGGACCCCGAAGATCTCCAGGACCACTGGGGCCCCCCAGAAAACCACAAGACCCATGAAACACCCAAGACCACCAAGTCCCTCAGGACACCCTGAGG
>NW_010165042.1:0-292 GCF_000695765.1 Mesitornis unicolor | reverse complement strand
AGCCCACCAAGCCCCTCAGGACACCCTGAGGCCACTAGAACCCCTGGGACTCCCATAGCCACCAGGACCCCTCAAGACCCCCAGGACACCCAAGACCCCCCAGAAACCCTCAAGACCTCCCAAGAACCCCAGGACCCTCAAGATCCCTCAAGACCACCAGGACCCTCAAGACACCCAGAAGCCCAGGACCTTTGGGACCACCAAGACCTCCAGGACCCCCAGAACCCCCAAGACCCCCAAGACCCCACTCACACTGCACACTGACGGTGATGCTCCTCACGGCTGTCCCCAG
>NW_010165041.1:0-919 GCF_000695765.1 Mesitornis unicolor | reverse complement strand
AACTTTGAAATTACTGGAATGAGTCCTATTTACTTGTGCTATTGATGGAGATATGCAGTTAGTGTTAACTTTTAAATATTCAAAACTAAACTGAAATACTTCCAACTCTTCCTTACAAAACAACTTTGAAATTACTGGAATGAGTCCTATTTACTTGTGCTATTGATGGAGATATGCAGTTAGTGTTAACTTTTAAATATTCAAAACTAAACTGAAATACTTCCAACTCTTCCTTACAAAACTACTACAGTACTCCATTGCAGTAGCAGACCAAATAGCACACCAAGCAAAAAACTACTCTAACTGCATTACCGTATCATGCTTGGTGCATCACAAAGGCTTCAGGTATGGAAACCATTACAGAAAATTTCTTTCTTCTCTCTTGCTGAAATATAAGCAGACAGCACTTGATGTTTTCACCAGCAAGCAGCATTTTGCCATTCTGCACAGTATCACCGCATACTGCACATGGCTGTAAGCACATGAACCTGAAGTGCAGTATTATTCTCTTTTTTACACCAGTTCATAGCCTTCCTCTTTCCATCTGTCATAATTATTTTTGTCAGGCATTGAAATGCAAGTGTTTTCTTAGTGCCCTAAGGCAGCTAAGGCATTTAAGGAAAAGACTGGATATACTTCTAAACTCAGAAACTTTCACATACACTTTGCTATTCATTGAGCTGCCATGCAGAACCAACAAAGGCCCACAGGAACACGACAAACTTCTTGACAATAAAGATAGTGATGGGGACCAGCTTCCTTCATCCCAGCGATCCTGACACAAATCCACAGGGCAGATCTGCTGCCATGTAATTCTCAGCACCAGTGTCAAGACCAGCTCTTCTGCAGAAAATAAGGTAATTAAGAAATCCCTGTTAGAGAGAGACTGTGAGTAAAATACCTTCTAGAAAATTTAACA
>NW_010165040.1:0-205 GCF_000695765.1 Mesitornis unicolor | reverse complement strand
GGCTGCGACGTGCACCACGGCGGCCGCTTCCAAGTCCCCATTTTAAGCGAAAGGGGCGGGAGGGGGAGTTCAAAGGCATAAACAAGGAGCGCAGGACCTAATTCCTCCCCCTCCCTTTCCTCAAGCTAGCTTGCCCAGGCTCGCCAATAAATCCAGCTCGGCTATGCATCGCAATGGGAAACTGCTGCTGCGGAGGCTCACTTCC
>NW_010165039.1:0-16546 GCF_000695765.1 Mesitornis unicolor | reverse complement strand
TTCCACCTCCTAATATTCTGTGATTCTGTGACCACTTACAGGGTAAAATAGAGGGAAAAAATGAAAAGACCTGTAACTTAGGTTAGTCTAGATGCATTTTCTGGGTCACTGCAAACATAGTGAATCCTAATATACTAAAGAAGTTTTGTGGTGATTTTTTATTTGTTGTTGCATTTTTTGTTTGTTTTTGTTTGCTTTTGTTTGTTTTTGTTGGCTTTTGTTTGTTTTTGTTTGTTTTTGTTGTTGTTGAGTTTTTTTATGTTGAAGTTGAATTGACTGTGTTTCAGTTTGTGTCCATTGCCTCTTGTCCTGTCACTGGGCAGCACTGAAAAAAGCCAGATTCCATCCTCTTTCCGTCTGCCCACCAGGTATTTATACACATTGATAAGATCCCCTTAAGCCTGCTCTTCTCCAGGCTGAACAGTCCCAGCCCTCTCAGCCTCTCCGTGCAGAAGAGATGGTCCAGGCCCTTAATCACCATAGTAGCCCTTCACTGGACTTTCTCTGGTATGTCCATGTCTTTCCTGTACTGAGGGGCCCAGCACTAGACTGAGCACTCCAGGCCTCACTGTGCTGAGTAGAGGATAAGGGATCACCTTGATTGACCTGCTGGCAATGCTTCTCCTAATACAGTCCAGGATACTGTTGGCCCTCTTTGCCACAACAGCACATTGCTGGCTCACGTTCAATGTGGTGTCCACCAGGACCCCTGAATTCTTTTCTGCCAAGCTGTTTTCCAGCTGGGTCACCCCCAGCATCTGCTGGTGCATGGGGTTGTTCCTCCCCAGGTGCAGGACTTTGCACTTCCCCTTGTTGAACTTCATGAGGTCCCTGTCAGCCCATTTCTTCTCTCTGTAGAGGTCCCTCTGAATGGCAGCATGACCTCTGTTCCCAGTGCCACTGTTCCCAGTTTGATGTCATCAGCAAACACTGTGCTTCATCATTCAGATGATTAATAGATATATTGAACACTATTGGATCCAATGTAGACTACTAGTGACCACTCAGCAATAGGAATGCCTCAAAGGTTGGAAGGCTATTTATTGTGCTTTCTCAGGAATGCTTTTTGAAGCCAGTGGTTTTATTTATTATTATGAAAATTTCCTAGTGGCAGAATACAAGCCTGTTATTCTGTAGGAAGGATAAAAGAATTTTCTCAAAGTCCTGCATTTCAGGTATGCCAGATTTTTTATTTTATGAGCAGCTTAACACTCATCAGCACAAATGGAAGCTGTATCAGTCAGCTATAAATATAAACCACTCAAATTGATCAACCGAAAAAGCTTTCCATAACTGTGGGAACTAACAACTTCTCTGTCCTTCTCTTATCATATGTAGGACATGCTGCAGAATCGTCTTTTGAATCTCAGGAGTAACCAGGTCTCTAGGGGAAGAAAGAGGAAGGACAGGGAATGGCTGAGAAAAAGCATTTTGGAAAAGAATGCTCCTTTTGCTTTGCAGGCAAGCCAGTGAATGTAATTTCCATCTATTCTGCTGTTCTGGTTTGTTCTTTTTTTTCCCATTGCTCTTTGTTTTCAAGAAAAAAATCTGATAGATTTGTGTCTAACTGCCAAAACTACAGCTGTGAATACCATTTCTCTTTTCTTTAGAACATTTGAAGGATATTCCCATCAGCCAAAAATGCAAAATGTGTTTCAGAAATGATAGTTGGTTTTAATGTGTCCTAATGAATTTGTCCTCCATTTTAGGCAAAATGATGCCTTTTCTATATCTGGGAGCACATTTTCATGCAGCAGCAGATTCCAAAGAGATTAGTTTGCAGCCCTCCTGTTCAGTCTTCCCTAGGGGTCGTTGTCCACATATTTTCATCTCACTAGTTTATATTCTTCTAAATTTGTTGTTCAGATTCCAGATGGTGTATATCTCCCTAGCACCATTAAGCATTTCATATCAGTCTTCAGTTACAAGGAGGAAGAAGGGCAGGAAAAAAACATGATCTGAATGCAGAAAAAAATTAGAATACTCAAGCTTTTTTTCTTTGGCATTTTAAAAAGCTTAATTGCAGACCCATGGGAAAGGTGAGTTCAAACTGTTGTTTAATTCTTTCCACAGAATGAGAAATCTTGCCTCATTTCCTTTCCTCAGTTATGAGTTAGATCACATTTTATGTGGTATGCAACTTAATCTTATGAGTAGTACATAGTTTTGGAAACAATTTAGCTGCATAGGCTTAGGAAATATATATTATATGATCTCTTATTTGTTTTAGTAAATTTTTATTTACGAACATTGCCAACTTTCAGACTCTGTTTGGCCTATCATATGTTAGTCTGGCAGCAAATAATTTCCTATAATCTTGGTTCCTAAAGGCAGACTCAGATGGAGTGACAGCAAACAGGATGCTGTTTGATGGGAAAGCAGAGGAAAGAGAAAAGAGGAGATGCCAACAAGACATGTTTCAAAAAGAACTGGTAACATTTCCCTAGGATACTGTGGATTGTGGAGAGCACAAATATTGGCCAGTGATGCCTTTTTGCAGTTGACCCAAAACACTGGGTATAAGAAGCAACCCCATCAGTTTCTATTTTGTGTTCAGTGTCACTGGCTATATCTGTTGTCCAGCATCTTCCTTCTCCCATGCTTTCTGTGTACCATTTCTCTTATTCCAATGTGTATAATTTTCTCTTCCCAGCCCCAGTCATGCTTCTCCTCTGCACCTTTGGCTCAATGTGGTCTTTGGGTTCTCCAGCTGTTGCCACTTGGAATTAAAGTAGCATTCTTTTCTCCAGCTTAGCCCTTAGCATTTGGCCCAACTGTTCTTGTGCCAGCTGTATTTCTTAAACAATTAATTTGAAATAAAACCAGTGTGTAAACTCTCTCTCTGCTCTGTTTTTGGGACTGTAAGCACTACCACCCTTGCTTTTTAAGAACAGAAATCATTATTCCTCTGCAACCTTCAGAAAGCTTCAGGAGCTTCAGAAAGCTTAGTGTAAAAGTTATGAACTTAGTCACTAAAATCATACGGCTTCTGCCAAAAGAATAGGGTGAGCTATGAGTAGTCCAGAAATAAGCATTTTCAATACCAAAAGAGTTAAACATTTTATGATAACATGTGTATCATTGTAACCGTTCTCTGAGGTACTGGTTTAATTTAGTGTACCGGTGTAAAAATCCTTATTCTGGAATATCACACAAACTTTATGAAACCCCCTGTAAGGAAGACTACAATTCTTTGCAAGAATTGTTTTTCTATTTTTTGATAAGTTTCTATACTGTGATTAATGCGGAATAACTTCAGAGATAAATAGCACAGTTTTATTATATTCTGGCTAAAGCTTCTGCTTCATCGATCATTGAATCCACAGTCTATTTACTGTCTGACAAAGCTGCACTGCATTCTGGACAGCTATAGCATGGGATAATGATATATGGGACATGACGCACCAGTATGCTTTTTATGCTCCTGGATTTTCCTGTGTGACATCTTGGACTGTTTACTGAGGTTTGAGGTTAAACTGAAGAACACAGTGATTTCCTTTCGGTCTTGGAAAATCCATCTGTTTTTTAAATACTCAGTGTCATTTGTGAACTGCTCTCAACTTCTGTGCATCACTTTGAATACAAATAAGGTGTTCCATGTGTATTGGTGTTTATACAGCCACATGGGCTTGGCTGGACTGAGTGACAACTGCAGTGATGCCCTAATGGCTGTGTAGAGGAGGGGAGTGTAATTTCTTCTTTAAATATTAATTCTGAGTGTTTTCACATACAGTTACTTACAGGTTTGGCCAGCTCAGACTAGGTGGCACAAGGATTGTATTGTAGACCTGGAATGACCATCACGGACATTGAAACTTTCAAGAAAATAGTCTTAATCATCCTGAAGCCTATACAGAGTTCACCCAGAGCTGCAGCAGTCTCTCATCTAACCAAAACCTTGCTGCAAAGTGAGAAAGGGTGTGAATGTCACTAGCGGCACCTCCCCATCTTGGATTGCTTGGGTTGCTGGTTGTCAGTAGCTAAGCCACTTGTCAAACAGTTGTCTACAAGGTCTCCAGAGGTGGTAGTTGTAGGTAGAAGCAGAGTAAAGCAGATGTAAGACTGGCTAATTCACACTGTTGATAGATTTTTTGTTGGTGTTTAGTACATGAAGGGGAGTTCAAACTTTAAGGGAACATTGTGATTCCAGTTACAGAAGAGGTGATTTCAATTTGGAACAGGGGCAATAAGAGATTTTTAAAGCTTGTCTTGTTTAGCAGTGCAAACCCTGAACCTGAGAGGAGATAAACCACTCCTTCTAGCTGTATTGTTAGGAGTGATAGTAGTGATGATCAGCAGAGAAAGAAAAGAGCTATCTATGGTACAGAACGGTGTTGGCACCAAATAATTATAACTGTACATAAATTTTCTAGCAGTAGATTCCAGCTGGAAATCAGAAGACAGATTCTTACCACTAAGCTTCTGGAACAGCTATTCAAGGAAAATTGCAAGGGATAAACAAAAATACTTTTAAGAAAGAGCCTGGTCAACTTTGGAATCAGCCTGAATTATACAGTTACTCATGATAACAGGGAACTGCCTCAATGACTCAACTAGATCTGTGTTCTTTGCCTCAATGAATAATGATTAAATGAAAGGAAAAAAAGGCACTTTTACTGTAGAAAGATAACGCAAGATCTGTTTGATTGAGAGAGTGCTCAAGTATATTTAATGGAGATTAACACCAAAAGTCCTCATGGCCAGAAACTTACCTGGGTTTATTGCAATTTAAATAAATAGTATCTGTGTTGCTAGGATTTGGATAAGTGCTGCTCGTGCTGCCATTTAAGCAGTCCAACTCTCACTCTGCTTTCACTGCTTGTGAATCATCTTCCTGAACACTTGGATAGGAAAACTGTTCCCTACTTGCTTTATTTCCAGCTGTGTTTGTGAGGTTGGGAAGTATGTGTGTGGATGACTGATGGAAAAGGCAACAGGGGGATGGAGGGATCCTTTATTCCAAGGTTGGAGTTGTAGTGCAACTCATTAATACCTCCTTCCTCTATTGACTTTATTGAGCTTTTTGCATAGCATCTGCAAGAATGTGCGAGAGAGAGCCTCTCTGAAATGTGACGACAGAAGATGTCATGCTGAGCCAGAAAATATCTGTATAAAGCATCTTTGACTAGTTAGGGAAAAAAGGGCATGGATACCGTTGGTCAGAAAAAGCTTAATAAATCTTAGTTGGTTTTGGGGATTTTTCTGTTGTTTGAATTAGTCAGCTCACTGAAATGAAATAATTTTGCAGAGTCTGACTTCACTTACAGTGATGTCCCAACACAACCTTGTCAGCCAGAAAATTTTCAGAACAAGGTTAGTTGCCAACATATCATCTTCATGACTTTTTTTTCAGGCCTCTCCTTAGTTGACAAACAACCTGAACTCCTTGAGTCTTGGCTGACAGCAATATTGCTTCATGGCTGGATGGGCTGACAAAATCTACAGTTTGGAGCAGCTTGGAGGCACAAGCTCATTGTTGGATTTTGTACAACTTGAGTGAGTGTCTTAGCAACCAACCTGCTACCTGTTTTGTTGTTTTTCTGTCTGACTGCTGTTCCAGATGGCTGTGACCTGGTGCAAAATGTGAGAGTTCCTGAAGTCTTACAAATTCCGCGAGGACAGGCAACTTCTTTTCGAGCACAGCATTTCTGCAATGACTTTCCTCTTCAACACATCCAAAACTCATGTTGTTGTCCCTGCTTTCTTTGCCATAATTCTATTCCAGCTCCACATAAAAAAAAAGAAGTGAATTTTAGTTGGAGCATATACAGACACTAAGGCAAGGCAGCCTGGTTAAAAAGAGCCTAGACACATAACAGAGGATGTAGTAGTTACTGGATGTTCTCAGAAGCTTTCATTGCAGAGAAACTGACTTTCAGGTCATTCCCCTTTATAACCACTGAAAGCAGAGTCAGTCAAAAGATGGAGAAGAAATGCAGGAGGCTGAAGGCAATGAAATACATTAAATTATCTAGATGTGACAGCTGATTGAGTGACTGTTATGTGACTATCATAATAGCTGGGTCCCTGCCTCTTTACTTTTCTGGATACAGGATGTAGTTGTCATCAGTATCCTGATGTCATTAGTAACAGAAGACTACCCAGTTGTTATCCTAGGATGTTGGGTAGCAGAAAGGTCTGTCTGTTTTATAGCTTGCAGACTGCCAGAGTAGTTGCAAAAAAATAAATAAATTTACCTCTATGTCCACCTTTCAGTTATCTAGGGGACACATAATGTATAAGATAAACAACAATGTCTGAGGAATAACTTCAGAGAGAAGTTCAGAGGGAAATTGGCTTATATGCTTCAGACAATACATGAGCTAAAACTGATACGCTGGAACTTTGGATTTTTATATTATGAAGGAGAAGAAGCTACTGCCTTGTAGCTTTTATAAAAAGGTTATTCCAAACACTTTTCATGTAAGCTTTGAAGGATTCAGCATTTACGTAGCTCGTAGGGTACAATTAATGCTTACTTATCTCTGCTCGTCACATAAAACTTCTAAAAAGATAGATGTCTGGCATGTACTTTGAGGCTTTAAGCTCACACGCAGAAAGGAGTATAGTAATATTTTCCTTGCATCCTCAAAACCCATTCCATTAATATCTGTGTCCCAAAAATTAGTGGAGAAGCTAAAGAATAATAATATTTGCTAACAATTAGGGTTTTGTTTGTAAACAAAGTACAGCCTGAATGAAGTACAAGGACAGTGGCATTGCTGGGACCAGCCATCAGTATTTGGGATCTATCCCACCTTATTACATGGTGCCAACTGACTAGTTCATTTTTGGGACTGGTGGTTGTGGTGAGAGACCAGGTCATGGTGGGAGCCCCAAGGTATTGATCCTGGGTCTCCTTATCAGGTTGGTCTTCCTGATCGATCTCAGAGTTGTTGAGTTGCATTTCCTCATGTTAGAGAGATGTGAGTCATGGAAAGAGACAGGCTTGGGGCTCCTGTATTATAAATTGTATTAGCAAAGAGGCTGTGTGAGGATATGTCTCTGTTAGGCACCAGAAGAAACTATGGCTTGTCTACAGAAGCAGGTCCAGAGGAGGGCCACAAAGATGATCAAAGGGCTGGAGCACCTCTCCTATGAAGGCAGGCTGAGAGAGTTTGGGCTGTTCATCCTGGAGAAGAGAAGGCTCCAGGGGGACCTTACAGTGACCTTCCAATACCTGAAAGATGCCTATAAGAAAGCTGGGGAAGAGCTGTTCAGTGGGGCACGTAGCGATAGGACAAGGGGTAATGGTTTTAAAATAGAAAAGGGTAGCTTTAGGTTGAATATTAGGAAAAAGTTCTTCAATATGAGGGTGGTAGATCACTGGAACAGGTTGCCCAGAGAGGTAGTGGAGGCCCCATCCCTGGAGACATTCAAGGTCAAGCTTGATGGGGCTCTGAGCAACCTGATCTAGTAACATCATCCCTGCTCACTGCAGGGGGGTTGGACAGGATGATCTTTAAAGGTCCCTTCCAAACCAACACATTCTATGATTCTATTCTATGATTCTACATGTGGAAATAGTCTGTGTTGTTTCTGTGGAAAAGCTAATCTGTATATACAGAATCCTCTTAGACATTCCCATTGCTCTCCAAGAATGTCAAGAAGAATATGGAGCTATGCCCAAAGTTTTCTTTGCTTCATAACTGTTTGTACATGCTCTGAAAGCCCATGGGGTATGGTGGACCACTAAGTCAGAAGAATATGGGCAATGACTTACGACTGTCAATCAAAGCACATCATTACTTCATCTTAGTGAATTGCTTGCCCTACCGCTCTCCACCACTGAGAGTAATTGAAAGTAAACTCTCAACCTTTTTCTAGATATGCTAGATTAAAAACATGATTTGAGGTTAAAAATATAAGAAGATCCTGTTTATCTGATTGATTAATGGTTCTAACCATGTGTCACAGGACATCACTGTGAGTCAACTTGCTGTCAATGAACACTGTCATGATTATTGACACTAAGTAAGTCTAAAGAGGTAACTAACAAAGTGTCTTCGCACAAACACTTTGCCATCTTAAAAAAGTCAGCTATCACTACTGTTCAGATACTTTCTCTGCGAACTATGATGCAATTCAGAAGATAAGAGTAAGTACCAAGGTGACTAAGCACAATGATCCTGTGGTGAGTTAACACCCTGAAAATGTTACAGGAAGATACCTTCCAAAGACAAGCAATTCTTCAGAAGCTTAAATGACTAGTCTGAGACAAATTGATTTACCAATAACTTGTAAACTATGTGGCCAAGGTATCAGGTACTCAGAGCTCTTGGAACTTTCCATGAAAAAGGAATCCCAGACAAAAATAAACATTCAGTAAAAATAAACCATATTTCTTTCTGGAGTGAGGGTGAAAAGACTTTTACACACCACTAACATCCTGGTTGAGTCAATTTAACCTCCCTTAAAATACGTAGTTGGATTTGGTAGAACAGACTAGTTTTTTAATAGTAAGAGTCTGAAGAAACATCCCTACAAGAGCTGATGATACAAGTTGTGTGTTTTCTTCATATCTTACAAAAAGACAAATGAATAGAAAAACTAAGAAAAAATGAGCTTTGAAGATTTTCTCTGGAGGAGTTCTTTGTTATTCAGGTAAATTTCACACACCAGCCTTTTGAGATATTTTCCTTTTTGCCATTTTCTTAGTCCTAGCAGGAAGAGCTCAAATGAGAAGAGAACACTTGCACAGAGTCTGCATTACATATCCTACAGCAAGTGATGCTTAGCCAAGATTTGCTGAGTAATATAGACTTTCTCATAAGTGATGGACTACTGAGAAACCAGAGACAAACAAGTTGAAGCAAGGGAAGCAAATATGGAACAAGCAAATCTGTCTCTGACATCTGCAGACAATCTGGTTGTGGCATGTCCATAAAAGGGAATTGCTGATTTAATTTTAAAGTAGACATCTGCAAAAAGAAGTTTGTATAAACTTGACATAAATGATTTGGGAGTTCTATAAAGAATACTTAACTCTACTCCTCAAAAGATTCATTTGCAAACTAAGCTAGAATAAAGAGTGGATTGAGTAGTGAACAGGCTGAGAGTCTGCTGCCTGAAATACCAGGCACAGGCTTGGAATCAGCAGAGGAGTGGCTGCACTGATTCTGCTTCCTGAACAGGTTCAAGAGTATTGACTTCCACTTCTCTTACGAGGTACAGGGAGGTATGAAAGGAGAATAGAAGAGACTGGAAGACATATTTTTACTATTTCTTTATCCTCCAGGGTTGACTAACTCACCATGTGTCCTTTTAGGATTGGTTTAGCATATGTTACCAAGGTAGGGTCTGTCAGCCTCACCTGAGGACTGAAGTCTCTTCTCTTTGTCTACCAACAACATTATGACTCATATCAACATACTCAAATTCTGCTGTGAAAGTAGGTCAGTGGGTTGAGTTCGGATGGCAAGATATCCCTTGGATCTTCTGAAGATCATGCCCAGGGCACCTTGTATAGAACTTGAACCAAACTTGGAAGAACACGCTTCCTGGTACTCCCCACAGTCTGATCTAGCTGTTCTTCCCAACACCTAGCTCTGGTGCATCTCTGGACAGTCTTTGGATGAGGCCCAGGCCATAAAGTAGCTGGGATTCAGCAGTAGACTCCCTGCTAGGTACTTCATCCTGATTCTCAATAAAAGGCAGAACTCTTCTCAAAAAGAAGAAAAGGGGCAGTGCCTTGCCCCAGAACACCTACTCATCTACTGAATCCTTGAGGTGTCATCCTGAAGGACTATCTTTTTTAAAAAAAACAATTATTTAAACATGCATTGTTTCCCTTTACTGGTGGGCTTCTTGCCTGGGCCATGTCCCAGAAAAAGGTTTCGTTTTATCATTCTGAAAACTTTATCAGAAGAAATGTTGTGCAGACTCTTGTACTTCTAGAAATATTTCTAAAGATCTGCTTTCATAAATGCAGAGGAGGTAAACTATGGAGCCCAAAATAGTACTAAAATGTTCTCTTGGAATTTCCCTGAGTATTTTTTTCTTGTGGGAAGCTAAAAGGAAGCAGCATAGGTTGGCTGGGTGAAAAGGCAGAGGTGAGGACTCCAGAGTTGGAGGAGGATTGGGGTGTGCTCAGGTGCTGGTCATATCTACTCACGCTGTTTGGAGATGAGAGTGTGAACGTTTCCTACCAGGACACAGAACTTCCCTGCTTTAGTGAATTTTTCCATATTTGCGTGCTTGCATCAAGCCAGAAGAAGCACAGAAGCAGAACGGGTGAGCAGGAGATGTGTGCCCGTGAGGAACTTGGGCATAAGCTGTTGTGGCAGTGCAAGGACAGGCATTTATTCTTGACAGTAACAACATGTAAGACTCGAATCTTAGACAGTTGTTTCCATCAGAAAAGAGTTAGAGGCTTCCTGAGAAAACACGATTCTAGTCAGCTTGCTTAGAAATTATTAGAGTGCTCTAAAATCCATGGTTGATTAAAATTTATATATAGATGCTGTTCTTAAAACAGTGTTTAAGCTTTCAAAAGCATTCATGCACAGACCTGTCAGGATTGCAAAACCAGATGCCCAGTGAAGGCTGGGATGGTCAAGACTCCAGAAGCACAGAGTATTTTTTGTTGTTGTTACTCTGAGGTGCAGAAATACCACAGCTATTCAAATTACTCGGAGGCTTTATGGATGTCCTTTTATGGAGCAGAAATTTGATCCAAACAACAAAATATTTTCATTAGGTGTTTTGTTCTATTGAATCTAATCAACTCCTAAACTTACAATGTTTGCATATATATAGCACTGAAATTCAGATGAATGAGAAACAGCATCTGCAGCATTAAAAACCAAAGATCCAACTTGCCTTCTCTGTCCTCCCAGGTGCTTCCCTCCTCTCTCTCCTTCTGGAGATCTTTTGAGTTTTAGCTCCTGAGTTTTCCAGTTGGTCTTAACATTATACTTGTCAAATATAATGTTCATGTAATAATGTTTAAACTCCTGTCCTATGCTTTCATTATTTTTTTCCTGAAAGGAATAACACATGCTACTTCTCCCATTATCCCCACACGCAGTGTTTTAATTGTTTGTGTGGATTTTATTGAGTAATATCCTGTTTTACAATATCAGATGTTTCTTTAAATGTGCAACAAGTTCGTGGATCATTTGTGGTCTGTTAAAGACTGGAAGAAACAACTTGTGTTGTGAAAATCACAAACTTTTTTTTTCCCATGATAATTCATTGCAGCCAGTCTTAAAGCATCATTCTGGGTACTTTTCAAAAGTAAAGATGTTTTACAGAAACTTGTTTTGATGACTTTCTAATATGTTGATATGAAATAGATGTTGTTACGACAGTGAAATACAAACCGGGCATTCCATGCACTTGCTTCCAGTAAAAAGGTAGTGAACATCAATGCCTGCAGCAGTTGAAAAGGTGACATGCAGCATCAGAGTGGTAATGCTACTATACATGGCATAGGACTTTCTCAAATTACATTGACCTACATATTTTATATGATGACAATATATACTAAAATTTAAAGAGGTATTTCTTCAGGGACCAAGAATTAAACTACCAAACTTCCTATTGCAGAATGGGGTAGATGCTGAAAGTATGCATGTGTTCAAAAAGAGATTAGACATGATGAAAAAAGTTATCTCACAGTATTTAGCAGGAGACCTTCTCTCTGGCTTAAAAATCTCTGCTGCAGACCTTTGACCACTGTTTAACCTGATTTAATACAGCAGTTGTACTCAGGCATGAAAGAAAGGTGAATTTCAAAACTGTCTATATGATATGGGAATATAAATCTGTCTGGACATGCAGGATGTGTATTCCTAAATTCCTTAGGCATTTTTACAAATCTCTGCCCCTCGTTGACCATCTGTTTTGAAAGCCTTTTTATTTTTCCTATCCCTGTTTGTAGTGAATCTTGTTCACTTTGAGTTGTGAAAAATCAATGAGATGTAAGAGGATTTCTCAATGTGATTTAGGGTGGTAAGGCTGGGCCTTAGGAATGCATCTTAACAGATTCAGAGGAGAGCTAGTCATTAATGTCACAGCAGCCTTTCTATATGTTACCTTCTGGGATCACCAAGGTGTTATTAATGTCTTATAGAAATGGGTTTTAAGGCAAGAACTGAAAGAGGATGTAGCATGTCTATATCACTCAGAGACCAACATGGATAAGAACACAAGTAAGCCTTCTGTTTATTTAGTTTAAATTGTAACACAGCATTTAACTTGGAAAGAATGTTTCATCTTCTTTAAATCACCAGTGGATGTTACAGTACCTACACTATTGCTTTGTTTTGAACTCCTCTCAGACTGATAAACACTGATTTTAATCTGAAAAGCAGCACTGAGCTAACCCTTCAGGTCTTCAAGAAACCACTGGACTAGTTACGGTAACAGAGTATTTTACCTTTTTTATTTTTTTTTCTTTTCTTCTTCTTGGTGAACATCCTACAATTTCTCCACTGTAGGTACAAAAGTAATCCTGCCGGTAATAGGCTCACTTGTGCAGACCACTTAGATATAGTTGGCAGATTAGGTATTAAACTGTGTTTGCTAGAGAGATTACACTAATAACAGCATAATGAATGCCTGCTTGAGAGGCATTAAAGTGTTTAAACATCTTATGATAGCAAATAAAAGCGTTTTTATATAGCTTAGAGAGACAGGCAATCACTGTCAAGCAAGTATTTCCTATTGCTAAAATAAAAGCTTTTCATTGTTTGCTTGTGTTGTTGCCTGCAATCTAACAACTGTTAGATTAACAGCTATTAAATTTGCAATAATGTGTGCCAACCTAAGATTGAAAGCAGGCAGGATTATGCCATTTTTCAATTATACAGGAAATAGTAGGCGATCAGTTTATTATCCTTAGATCATATTTTTCTTGAAGACCAGTAAAACAGTCAAAAATGGGTAATTCATTGCAAAAACAATTTTGTGTACTTGCCAAAAAGAAGGTATTTTGGAGAGCAAAATTAACAGATTCTGGAACAAGCCGTTATAAAGGACTAAGCCGTCCTAAGTTTTTTTCCTGACAAAGAGGCATAGTGATGGAAAGTTCAGAAACTGAATCTTGTAATGTGTGCCTTGAAACTTTGTCATGCCCTTGTGTCTTGGATCTTTGTTCAGCTATGTACCATCCCTTGATACTGGTTTTACAGGTATAAATCTGAAAAACACAGTTCAGTCCACACAGTTTTATGTGCCCATAAATGCCACGGCATTTCTGACAATTTTAGGCGTTACTGCTAGGTACAATAAAACACTTTCAGATATACCTCTGTTTCATTTGTCCCTTTTATTAAGGATTTCTTTCATTTTTGTACAGTTTCAGGCATACTTTGAGTGCTAAATAAAATTTCTCATAAGAATATCTCAGAAACTAAGATAATTTCTAATTTTTCATTGATTTTTAGAATAGTTTACACTGCAGCTCTCATGCAACAATGCCAGAGAAGTCTTCACAGCAGGAGCTAAGAAAGAGCTTCATTAGCTCCTGGAAGGTGGAGAGTCCAACATTGCACTGAACAGCAATGCTCTTTAACAAGCAGAGTCTGGAACTCCTGGCCTTTTTTATGGCTACAGAAATTTTCCTGAGGATTAGAGACAATGCAACACGAAATAGTTGAAGAAGACTCAGCCAGCCTGGAGCTGATTATCACAAGCAAGCTCACATGATGGCACTCCTCTGCCTGCAAGCTCAGCCTGTCCCCTTGCTGGGACAGCAGCAGGGGTCTCCATGCTCTGGCTGGAGTCAGTGGATAGTCCACTCATGCAATGAGGTGCAATTTACACTCTGTTGCTAGCCCATAGTTCCTATTTGTGCCATAGCCACCTCAGAAGCTGGAGTCAGATGAGAGTTATGTGGTTACTTGGTGTTTGCTTCAGTCTTTCCAAGAAACAGACATTTGATGGAGATTTTATTGAGGTAAAAAAATGCAAGTGACAAGCATCACAAGTTCTGGGATGCAGCAGCATGGAAAGCTCCTCATGTTTACCTTTCCCTCCTACTACACCATTTATGTTCATTTTCCTTCCCCACTGCAGCTAACAGTTGAATGACAAATTAAAATTGGTAAGCTCTGATGATTCCTTTTACAGATAAGGCTGGGCAACACAAAGCTGGTGTTGCTGCTGTTCTCCCTTGACATCTGGTGAGGCAGCTTGTTTCAGTCACAGCTGGAGCTGACAGCTGTGCTGGCAGCAGCTCTGGCTTCCTCAAAACCTTCTCGGTCTCTGCTAAACCAGCCACAGCCAATTCTTTGGAATTTGGAACTGCAACATCACAAATCCCTGCAATTAATTCATTGCGCAATGACTTTTTTTTCTTCACAGATTTGTTAAAATAGTATTGACTGCTATTTAACAATCTCCTCCCAGAGAGATGAAGCAGCTGTAGATTTCAGAAGGTTTAACATTAAAAATGTTTCATTCTCTTCTCCCGGTATTCAACAGAAAAGACTTTTCACCTGATTTCTTTGGCATCAAAACTTAGTCCTTTTTGGTTTTTCATTCCCCTCTTGTTTAGAGTACCTGGACACCCTGTCAGTTGGCTGAAATGAGTGTATTTCTCACTGGTAGGTTAATTATTTTCCCTGCTGGTTAATTATTTTCCATGCTTAGCCTGAAGGACCTTAACTGTTTGTATTATGACAAAAAGAAATGATAAATTGAGTGTGTTTTGTGAATATCTGTACACAGAAAAGTAACAGTCAATAAGTAGTTACTGAATTATCAACTCAGAAGTTAGCTCCAGCTGCAAAATTTCCTTCCTTTCTATGGAAAAAAAGATACATTTTTGTCTGCGGTGTACTTATACATAATTTCCACTGAATCATCAGTACACAGCATGTGCTATGCAAACTTCTGAGTGGATGACTTACTTACACAGGACAAGATAGGAGATTTCTGACATATTCTTAATCAGAAAATACCTACATACAAAAACAAGAAAATGAAAAATGACATTTTAAGATCTGAAAGCTTTTAATTTTCCCCCTTCTTTTGGTTCTGTTTTGTGTTTGTGTTTTTTGTTGTTTTTTTGGGAGGGCTGGCGAATCGAGGGTGGGGAGAAAGGCATTTTCATTTCTGTCAGTGTAACTGGAAACAGAAAGAAAAAAAAAGATTTTAACTTAAAATCATGTAGTTTCAGTATCTTTTTAGTTTTAGAAAAAACCTCAAACCAACAGGTTGCTACTGCCTCTTGTTGCACTACTTATTAAAACCATATTCACTGAAAAAAACCCCAATTTGGCTATGTCAGTTTTCATGACTGTTTTAAAATTATCAGTGTTCAGTTTACATTTTACAATAGCTCAAACGTCAAAATCCTTGAATGTAGAATAAGTTGGCTGCTCAGTGGGACAGGTGTTTGAAATGCTGCCTAAATGTAATAAAGGAGACTCTTACTGTAGACTCAAGACCTTAGGACTCACAGTTTCTGTCACCTTTTTCTTTACTTTGTGATCAAGTGAAATGTTAGCGTAGGAAATCAAAACCATCACCACAGTAAAACTGAAAGACTAAATCTAATGTCAATGTACATAACTATACACAATAATAAGAATTAATGGAAAACAAGATACTTTTAGAAATTTAAGCATCATCAGACTATGCAAGCCCCAATGCCACGGACCCCTCCAATGTCTCTCAGAGAAATGAAGAGCAGTACATGTCTCAGAGCCAGTGGGCCTGCAGCACACACACAGTCCCTGCAGCAACAGCCATACCTACTTGCTTGGACCAAACTGGCTTTCATAGAATCATTTTGTTGGAAAAGACCTTAAAGACCATCAAGTCCAACCATAACCTTAACTCTTCCAAATCATCAGCGAAACCATGTCCCTTAGTATCATGTCAGTGGGTCTTTTGAACACCTCCAAGGGATGGTGATTCAACTATCTCCCTGGGAAGCCTATTCCAGTATTTAATCACCCTCTCAGTGAAAGTTTCTTCTAATGTCCAACCTAGGCCTCCTCTGGTGCAGCTTTAGCCATTTCCTCTTGTCCTATGTCTTGATTGTGTCACTCGGGAGAAGAGACCCACGTAAGGTCTCTCTTCAGCCTCCTTTTCTCTAGGCTAAACAACCCCAGCTCCCTCAGCTGCTCTTTAGAAGTCTTGTTCTCCAGACTCTGAAGTTCCCCCACAGCACTCCATCCCTGCCAGTTCCCCCACTGGCAGACAGGGTGAATCAAAACGCTAAGGGAGTACCTCTTCCTTGCCAAATAGTAGAGTTGAGATCAGTGAGAACCAATACCAAGGATAAACTTGGTCCTTGCCCAAACAGAAGACCCAGAAGGACTCCTAGTTATGAATCTAACCCTAAGGCCACTGCACCAAGCATGACCCGGCTTGGGGGCAGTTAACCCAGAGTCACCCCAAATGCAACGAAATGTCCCCTGGAAGAGCACTGAAGCCGCCCGCTGAGCTCCCGCTCAGTGAGGGCATCCGGCTGCCCTGAGGCCCCGTGTGGGGCTTCTGTGGGCGCAGGGGAGGGAGTTGGAAACTCTTCCTGTGAAAGGGTGAAGCAGGCAGGGCGAGAAACACCTTCAGCCTCCAGCGGGGACCGGCT
>NW_010165038.1:0-553 GCF_000695765.1 Mesitornis unicolor | reverse complement strand
AGCGCCACTGCCTCTTGCCGCCGTTTGTGGGAAATGGCATCTCAACCATCGCTGCCGGGAGGAGGAGGAGGAGGAGGAGGAGGAAGGGCAGAACAGCAGCGAAGGTGGATCACAGAGCCGAGCAAGACGCAGCAGCCATGGAGTTTCGCGATGGATATGGGGACAAACGCCTTTTCCCAGCGGTTTGACTGAGAAAAAAACCCCCATCAGCAACCTGGACTGGCTTGGGGAGCAGGGACCCTCTGAGGCACTGTCCCCTCTGTGGTGCCATTGGGGTCAGCTCTGGGGCTCTGGTGAAGCTGTGGTTTTGGAGATCTCCATGTCTCCATTGACATCTGCTGGTTTCTTCCACGCCAGAGCCCGTTAGCGGCTGCCCTGCTAACGAGCCACCGTGGTTTTTGGCAGGCGTAAGGCCCTGTGTGGGTCCATCGGCGGTCACCGAGGTGAAGGGCTCCAGGGTGAAGGACCACGCCGGGGGACCTTGCTGAAGTGACAAAAAGCAGCTGAACTGCGGGGAAAACAAAAAACCAAGCGCGAAGGCAAAAAGTGCAGG
>NW_010165037.1:80389-92586 GCF_000695765.1 Mesitornis unicolor | reverse complement strand
AGGGTGTCGCGGGGAAGCAGGCTCCTGCCTGCCGGTGGTTGCCGGCGCCCGGTTCGCCACGTGTGTTGGTGCGGAGCAGGAGCCAGACCGGCACCCTGCCTGCCGGACCCAGGGGTGCGGGCATTGGGGCAGCGGGAGCCGGGATGGAGAAAAGTTTTGGCCCTCCATGGGGAGAAATGATAAGCGAAGTGCGCCAGGAGAGCACCCTCGGAGGAGGGCGCTTGGCTCTCGGGTTATCAAAAGGCAGAGATCCCACAGGAGCGCCCAGGTCTTGGGTCTTAAGCTCTTCTAGCACAGCCGTGACCCTGCCTGCAGCCTGGGAGTGCCGTGGGCAGTATTAATTAAATGCCATTAAATGGTAATGGTGTCACCATAACAATCCCTTATGGGCAGACTGGGAAAATTAACGTCAGTGGGGTTCCATGAGAATGTGGGGTTTTGTAACCTAAACCTCCCCCTGACAGCAAATTGTTTTTTGGAGCTGAGAACTGAAGAAGAAAAAAAACCTAGCTTCCTAATAACTTGCTGCTGTAGGCTTGGCAATAATTACAACAAAGTGCTCAGGCAGGTTCTTGTCATTATACAACAAAATGACCCTGTAATTCTGGAAAGGTGACATACAGGATAATTTTGGTCAGTTTTTAATGTGTATTGGTAGCAGATCTGATGTGGTTCCATGGATTTTTTTTTACCATCGCTAAAGACACTCGGCTGAAGTGACTGCTGCCTTTTGTATGAAATTACAGAAAGTAGTATTTAAGATACGTAACAAAATAGTTTTATGTAGTGGCTTGTCCACAAGTAGACAAAAAAAAGCTTTAAAAACAATATACCCATTGTTGAAGTTTTGTGTTCATAAACTTTCTAATATGTCTGTCGTTGCTGTTAAGAGTGGTGTATTTTGGATTTGCCCCTGAGGGGATCTGGGTAGAAGGAAAGCTTTGTGTTTGTGTGCAGGCATGCAGCTACAGTGCTTTTTGTCCATTCTCCCAAATCTTGCATGCTAGGAAGTAAACACTGGTATTAAGGAAATTGAAAATGTCTGCTTTTTGTTCCAGGTGCTGGTATAAAAGATGAGGGTGAATGAGAGCCGGGCAAGATCCTTCCAGGCCCCTGTCACCGTCCATAATTACCCAGGCAGGCAGGTGTACGTGTTCCCCGATGGCCAGTCTGATTCAGAGGAGTCATCGGAGGAGGAACTCAACGTTATGGAATTGCGACCGAGGGGCAAGGAGCAGCAGCGGTGCAGCACTGCTCGGGACAGAGCCAGAGATGTGGTACTTCTGGAACGAGAGATCACCGAGGATGATAGTCTTAACAAGCTAGCCCTGCAGTATGGTTGTAAAGTAAGAGCTATCTCTGTTTGGTTTTAATTACTTCAGAGGTGTTTATGTGGAGCTTAGTTTCCAGAATTACAGGAAGGCATGCTGTTGTCTGATAGCTTTGATACATACACAGTATGCCCTGTGTATTTTGTGAATGGTGAATATCTGGGTAAAACTGAGCTGAAGAAAGGCAGAGACAAAACAAAACAAGCGTTCTTCAGCTGACTTCTTCAGCCTAGGAAGATGTTGTCAACCCCACGCCCTGCGTGACCTGCTTTCCTGTACAATTTGGGTGACTAAGTGCAGTGTAGCAGTCATGATCTGTACTTTAGTTATTTAAGTGAGGGCAAAAAGTAGGAATCTGAGTACAGAAATAAGGCTCAGAGTCCTGCTCTCAAGGAGCATGTAGTTTTTGAGGCAAACTGAACAGTACAAAGAAATACCACTTCAGTAGGGTCTGGTTTGGGGGCTTTTGTGTTTATTTTTTGAAAGGTATGAGCTTGCATATCGCAGGGAAGGTCTAAGTCTAACAGGGGTGGACGTGGAGGAGGAGAGATGCCAAAGTGCAAGTCACAGAGTCCAAGTGCTCTGTCCATGTGGGTTTTGGTTGGTTGCTGTCATACCCAGAGGTGTGTGCGGTTCAGACATCTGCATGCATCTGCACGGTGGATTTTCTCTGGGGTTGGAACGTATTACAAAATACACTTTCTTTATTCCAAACCAAAGCACTTTATAGAAAAAAATGTTAAAAAGTTTAATTACCTGATCTGAACATTAGAAGTATCCAGTTGTTGGCAGTTAGAGCTGTATTTTTAGAGCCTCCTTTATCTGCAAGCTCAGCTGTGATTAAAAAGTTCCATGATGCAAACAATTGGACAGTGACCTGGATGGGGATAATGATACAGCGCTGGCTCGGCTGCTGCAATACCAGTGCAGGCTCTTGCTTAACAACACAACAGCTGTGTGGTGCAGCTGAAGCAAGAGGGCTTAGAGGAATTGCGACAATTCCTCCCCTCCCATTCCCTTAGAAACAAAAACAAAACAAAAAAGAAACCCTTCTAGGTTCTGCTGACTGATGCATGTGAAGGAGCAAGTCTGGTGAGACTTGAATAGGCCTTGATTGGCACCGGTGGAGCATGAGATAGAGCATGAGAACTCAGAGCTACAGCCATGACTTTGTAGTAATGACTGCGTGCTCATCTCTAAGCAGTAGCAATTGCATTGTTATTGGCACTTACGCTAAATCGCAGCAGTTCAGTGAGCTCAAAAGAGGAAGATTCTGAGCAACTCTTTTAGTTTATGGCATGAAAAGTCCTGCTGTGCCCCTCGAACTTGGAAGGACGAGGTCCTGCCCCTGCTGTGCCTGCTCATTTGCTGTCTCTGCCTCCCAGAGCCTGTCAGCCCCAGCAGCTGCAGACAGATTTGCTCTGCCTGCCGTGCTGAAGGCTGCTGGCCTTGTCTGGTGGGGAAAACAAGCTGATGGGAAGGGACCAGGTAGTCAATGTTCTCCTCGTGTAGTAAAAAAACTGTCCTACTGCCTCCCTCTCTTTCAGAAAGGACACTGCTGACTTGCTCCAGTTAAATTGAAGAGGTGCAGAAATCCTTATTATTGAATATTGGTGTCTTTTTCTGTTTACAGACTGGCACTGATCAATTTTTCTGTATTTCGTTCCTCTTTGTGAGGAAGATTTGCAGACACAAATATATGTGACTGTGTTTAAAAAAAACCAACAAACAACAGAATGAGCTTCCCCTTGAAATCAATGCAAACAAACTTGTCATTGGTTTCAGAATTGTTAGGGCCCACTTGGGGTGGGGGTATTGAAACAGTGCAACAAATAGCTTTGTGTGTGCTACAGATAAATTGGCGGAGATGCAAAGCACTTTAAAATTCTCATTTTGACTCTTGACCATTTATAGTCCTGGCCTGTTTTTGGCATTGTTCTTAGCTGGGACAAGAGGAGCTCACTGCAGCCAAAAAAATGAGTACAGAAAATAAGCCTAAATGGCTTGTGCAGCCAAGTGCTCTTGCATTCTTCCCATCAGCTTTGTTTGTTGTTTCTGCGTGAGCGCTGCTCCACTTTCTGTTTCTAGAGCCTTAGCATAACATTGCAGTGTTTGATTGCAGACGCTGCAGGGGATATTTACTGTCCCAATAATTTGTTTTCTTTGGAACAAACCCAAAAATCGAAGCACCACCTCAGCTAGGAGGCTTGGGGTGAGATTTTTGTTTCATAACTACGTAATTTTGCAGGGTTTAAGTCCTGAAGTTTCGCTGGGGCAAGCTGCGAGGAGTCTGACCCGCTAGCTGAGGATTCCCTTTGCCTCAAGGGCATCAGATTAGGATCTAGATTAAATGTCCCATTTTCAGATTTCGCAAGCTTTGCAGAGTAACCGTGCGATTCAGGCATTCATCTCGTCTCTGCCCTTCACCCAGTCGTGCTGCCTGGCTGTGACGTAGCAGACTTGCTGCTTTTTGGGGCTGGATGTGTGGTTTCCTGGCGGCCTGTGCAGGTTGGAGGGGAGATGCAGTGCGAGGGGCAGCTCTTCTGCAGGCAGAGCCACTGCCACTCCACATCCTCCACCTTCTCCCCGCAGGGCCAGGGGGGCTGCCCTCCCCTTGGCGTCTCCTGGGCTGCTGGGGGGGGACTTCCCTACTGGCAGCAGCACAGTGCCCCTGAAAGTGTGTTGTGATTGCAAAGGAGATGTATCATCTTGTAAAAGGAGATCTTTGCCCTGAACTCTCAGTTATTTTGGCGCTGATGGCACTTACTTAAACATTTGCTTAGGAAGTGCAGCGCTTTCTTGGTTTTAGTTCCCCAGTTGGATGGGTGATTTCTGAGATTTCTAAGAGAACAAATGAAACTTTCTCCGAAAGTGCAGGCCCTGTACTGTGTCTCTTCTGTGTGATACATCAAAGGTGGTTAACCTGTTCGCATTGCCTTTTTCTCTGGTTTGGGGTCTTGCTGTGTTCTTTATGTGTCCTCCAGCCTTTCCCTCGAGATTCTTTCATGTCTCCTTGGCTGCTCTGGAGCACGCCTCACACACGTTGACACTCCTGTTTGCTTTTTTCTTTGACAGAGCATTCAGGACAGGGGAGAAGTTCACGTACATACCTATTAGGTAGATGTCAGTGCACACTGTATTAAGCTGTCTTCTCTTTATTTGACATTAAAGAAACGCTGCCTTGCCTTTGTCTTTTCTTTGATAACCAGCTGTCCTTGTGACTTCTACTATGCATGCAGTTTGTTTTTGTTCTTTTTTGCTGTTTGCCTCACTGAGCTGGGTGGCAATACTGGTCACAGATGGAGACCCTACACAGGAACCTCCAAAGATGATCATTGCTGTGAGCAGGAGCATTTACTAGCGAGGAAATGAGCTGTGTGGAGTTGCTGTCATGCAGAAGAGGGGTGGTGCTTGGGAACACAAGCAAAGGGTGCTCGTGCCTGTTGGGAGAGATGCTCACCTGCTCTCTTCCAGGCTGTCATCTTCTCAAAGCTGTGGTGTGCTCCAGAGATGGAGCTCTGTGTGCTTTGAAATCACTTTCTGAGCAGGGGGAGGGTTTTGCCTGCTCATACTGTTGATGTCCTCTCACCTTAAACACTCATGCGCTTTTTAAGGTATGAAAAGTGTTTTAAAAAGGCACTGTTTTAAAGATTCTTCTTGCCTTAACTTGGATTAGAAAGTGAAAGAAGGGTAAAGAAAGTAAAAGGAAGAAAAAACAGTATTAATCAAAATACAGCACATGAGAGATACCAGAGCACTGGAGGAGGTTACAGACTGGTTTTGTAGGGGACTGTCTCTATCCTGCAGGACCTGGAGCATCCCTGGAGCAGCTGGGAAACCTCAGCAAACACCAAGCCACTGAAGCCAGGGCTGGCTTTTATTTTCCAGCTGCTGTGTGTACACTGGTTCTGTAGCTACTTCCTGCTTCAGTACTGTGGTTCCTACACTAATAGTGGTGTCCTTTTTGGATTCTGTAGGTTGCGGATATCAAACGCATCAACAACTTCATCCGGGAGCAGGACTTGTATGCACTGAAGTCCATCAAGATCCCTGTGAAGACGCACGGGCTGTTAACGGAGAACGGTGGAGAACTACGGCCGCTCCCGCCCGCGCCCTCCCAGACCGGCCTGAAGCTGGTGGACTTACCGGAGCCTGAGGAGGGTGCGAGCAGCTCTGCTGACAGCAGTCACTTGAGCAACTACTTCAAGGGGATTGACCAGAGCATCCAGGATGCGGTGCAGGCAGAGGTGCAGCTCAACGCAGAGTATTGCGTGGAAGCACTGGAGAGGCCACTGCTCGAGTCGGAGAAGCAGGAGAGCAGTAACGGTGCAGACTGTGGAATCCAGTGGTGGAACGCAGTTTTTATTATGCTCCTGATAGGAATTGTCCTGCCAGTATTTTATATAATCTATTTTAAAACACAAGGCCTGGTGGCCCATACCTCCAACACAACACTAACCTCAAATATTTCAGCAGATGGATTGGAAGGGAAATTGCCACAAAGCTCAGTTGTAGAAAAAAAATCCTGAGGGGGGAAAGGCAGCAAACCCAGCCTCTCCTCCTGCACTGAATCCCATCTGCTGGTGACTCTGACTCGAGTGCATTCAGGGTGATAACAATACAGATTATTTTTATTTTTGTAAGTAGCTGATGTTGCAGTCCTGAACTTGACTGAATGTGAGACAATGTGATTTTTTAAATGGAAAAAAAATAAGGATGCTTGGTTTGTAAAGATTATCAGGCAGCTGGCTTAACATTTGTGAACTCTGCTGAGGGAAAGTATTTTGTAGCAATTTACCCATCATGGTTGCTTCAGGTGTTTCTTAATGCCTTGTCTAAGAAGCGAGACCTCTGCTGCTGAGCTGGAGTGCAGTGTTCACGTGGTTGGAAAGGTGGGGGGTTGCGTTTTAAGAAAACACATTTTGCTTAGAGGAGAAGGGGAAGTTCTTTTTCTCTGACCTGTCATTTTTATCTCTTGCAGACCATGGCAGTGTTGGCATACTTAACCCTACAATTACGGCTTCTGTGTGTGAAGCAGGTGTGTGCAGCATGAGGACACTGATAGCATCTCACCTTCTCATCCTTTTGAGCAAGTGTTTAAGCTGTTTGTTAGGCTGCTTCACATCCACCACAGGGAAGGGTGAGCCCAGACATCTGCCCCTTGGTGAAATCCTTCAGCAACTGTTCTTGAAGCCCAGAGTCTCTGCAGGCAGAGCTCTTTGTGGAGGCTGAGCTTTCGCCAGGTTTCTGCTCAGCCAAAGCCAATTTCAGTGTCACCGCAGGTGGCCAAAGAACATTGGAGGAGGATGTGAGAGGAGCTTTAGGCCTGTGGTATGTAGCACATGTGTCTCAAGGGCTCGTTTGTTGGGGAGGGGGAGGTTTAGCCAGTGTTACTTAAAAATTTAAAAAAAAGTAAATAGCCATAATGCTGCATCTCAAACACCTGATTTCAGTCATGGACTTGAGTTTCTTTGTAGGTAGTCTTCATGTGAGGGAGCATTGCTAAGCTGCATTTAATTTGCAAGGCCCAGGAAAGAAGCCCTCTGTTACTTAGTCACAGGATGACACGTAAAGCCTTTAGAGGATGAGGACTGTGAAGCTGCTGCTGTTTGCATTAAAAAGCTGAGCACATAGGAGGGAGCAGTGCGACGTTGGAGGCTGGCGGTGTCCCGAGGCATCGGTAAGCCTGAGGTCTGTGCTGTTTAGGATGAGTCAGTAAACACTACATGCCAGAGGTGAGCAGAAAAACGAGGCTTTGGGGAGTTTTGCTTTAGAGAAGAATTTGCCTCAAATTTAATTCAGCAAATTCAAGCCGTGTGAGCAGAGGTGACCACTGCCCTAGGCCCAAGCACACAGGTGTTTTACAGCATGGTTGTGTGGTATGTGTTGGGGAAGTGGTGCACATGTGAGCTGGAAGAGCTTTGCCCACTGTGTCAGCTTCCAGTGAGGGTCTCAGCCCACAGCTGAGCTGGCAGCTGCTGCCATTCCCCAGGGCGAGGGCAGGGCTGGTGGCTGGGGTTGCCACCCTGGTTTGTTCTCCTCTCCTTGCCCCATTCACTGTGTCCCAGCTGTGGAAGGTGCTGGATCATTCCTGCCCAGGCTGCAGGGGTAGCACTCAGCCCTGCCAGTGCAGCCCTGGGACTTGTGCTTTGTTGCTTGCAACTCTGTGGGCAACAGCAGCACTCATGTGCGTGCTGCGGTGCAGGCTGCTGCTGCTGCACAGGTGCAAGCTCTTCCTGGCCAGAGGCAGAGCAGGCTGACGGCATCCAAGGGGGTGGGAAATGGGCCTGAGGCTTCCCGGCAGCATGAGGCACCCACACCAAGTGAGCAGAGCCCTGTGACAGTTTAAAAATAACCTGTGGGTCCTGCTGCTGGCAAAGGAAATGCTCAGGAAAGCCTGAGGGAACCTGATTTAGTAGTGTGGACTCTAAAAGTACCTTATACTGAAAAAATACTTGTTTGTTGTTTTTTTCTTCTGTGAAGGAAACGTATCTCTCTTTGTTCCGGGGAGGGGGGGGGAAATTATTACATTTTTAAATAAACTAACTGCAATAAAAGCACAAGGGGCAACACCCACCCCAGGCAGCTTGTGCTTTTTTTTTTTTTTTTTTTTTTTTCCTTTGTCACCACAACTCAACTGTGCTGTCACACAGCCGAGGACTTTCACCAACGCACACCTCACCACATCTCCCGGCAGCAGACAAAGAACACAGAACCCTTTACCTGCTGGGGTTTTTCTCCTTTGTTTGTCTGTGGTGTCCCAGGGGGTGGTGGCAGGGCCGGGTCCTTGGTGCTGGGGTCACAGCGCAGAACTGTGCCCAAGCAGGGCTGGGAATGGGGCAGTGCTGTGGGGTGCAGCTGCCCTCAGCCCCACAGCAGCTTCCCAGCACCCCTGGGGAAGGGAGCGAGTGCTGCAGTTCAAACCAATGCCCCCAGGGTATTTCGGCAAGGGGGAGAGGGGCAGAGGTGTGCCACGCAGGAATGGGCTCTGCAAACACGAGAGAGGCTGGAGTACACAGTAAAAGCCAGTATCTTTACTTTAGTGAATGCAGGATACAAATATTTTACAACAACCTCTAGCATTTTCTTAACCATTTGATAAAAAGTTCACTAGAATATTTATTGTATATTGAAGAAAAAACAACACATTCAGGGAAAAAAAAAATTGAGATTAACTTATTTTTTTCTTAAAAGATTCGTCTCAAGGATGGCAACAAAGTCCAGCTTGTGCCGCCAAACGGCTTATCAGCATTAAACCGTGAACAGCTTTTTTGTGAACTGTTGACTACAAACATTTACCAAATACATAAATCTCTTTTAAAAAAGCCATTTTAAATATAGCAAAGCAGTGTTCTCTTGCACAGCAAAGTGAAGAAAGTTCCTACTAAGATTTAAATGTTTACATTTGTTAAGTCTTTCTTTCACATTCTAATTTAACTTCTTCCCATGATCAATTGTTAGGAGTTATTATGTTCCTTATTTACTATGTATTTCTTGTGCGCACAGTAATTCGCAAGTTTCTGATGCATTAGTGTCCTTCAGGTGAAAGGAAAGGCTAAAGCATTTCTGACGAATCCCTGATCCCGTGTTCTAAATGCTATAGCGACAGCTTGAAGATGGAGAGGTGATTTGTCACAATAGAGATAAAAATCCTAAATCATTCAGCCTTGAATGGGTTCAGACCAGGATTGGATCCACTCGCAACTTCAGTCAGTAGAGTTAATTAAAAAAAGTATTTTTTTTTAACCTGTTGAAATATCTGTGCTATGTCTTTTTTATTTATTTATTTTTTACAAAACATTTTTACAATTCCTAAAAAAGTACGTTCCAAAGTGAGTTACTTGGTATTAAAAATCAGGATTCCCGTTTGTTCTCCCCCTGAGGCGGGAGGGCTGTGAGGACTCTGCTGAGTCTGGTGGAGGGCTTGGGGCAACCTGTGAGCAGTCCCGGCAGCAGCGCTTAAGAACCGATTATGTCTTTTTTTAATTCATTGGTGCAATTTCAATACAAACTCTAACCCTTACGTAGCTTTTTTTTCTTTAAGAAAACAGTAAGAGTACTGTTTAAAAACCTGCATAGAAATAAAGACTATTGAGATACAGTCAGCAAAGCCATCTTATAAGGCACACAAGAAAATAGACAGTAAATGTGAATGCAGAACTCCCACTCGGATGTACAGCAAAGTTCATTTTTGTGCATAAATAATCAAAAAATCAGGTAACGGAGCACTGCAAGGGTCTCTGAAGTGGTAAGTGAATGGGGTCACTTTGGAAACGGTTGCCATTAGAGTGAGTCTCATTGTCCCCTACACTTTGTAAACCAGCAACAACCACAATGAACAGGGAGCACTTCCCAAAGGTAAGTGGCTGAAACGCACCAAAACCTGTGCGGTGGCTGGGCCGTGACACCAGGAGATCAGGTACTGACTTTGTTCTTCAGTCACAGCTAACGCGAGCAGCCAAGGACACAGCTGTCCCCACTGCATCGCCATTCCTCACACTTGGTTACGGTATCCAGGAAGTGATTTCCTTTTTTTAAATTACCCTCCTCCCCAAAAAAAAATTAAAGCCCAAGCACAAATTTAATAAACACCAGGGATAACCTCTTTAAAGGAGTTTGGATAACAGCACAGCACTGCAGTTCCTTCCCCAGAACTTCAACTACGAGCAGTACCGTTTATTTCTGTCTGATTTTGGCTCCCAGAAGCGGATGCTGATACGGGCAGGAGATGCAGAGCCAGGACCTGCACACACCAGGTTTCTACAGACGAGAACACTGAGAGGTGACCCTGAGAGGTGCTCAGCCCCTCCAGCCCAGGCTGCCACACGCCCTACACCCACGTTTGGCTCCTGAGACTTTCCCAAATGCAGCTTCTGCCCCCTCGGACGGATTGGCCTGAGCAGGGCCTGGGCGCCAGCAGAGACAACGCTGCCCTCGCCGTCCCTGTCACCACACGGCCAGGCCGCACACGAGCTCGCGCTACCGCATCCGACACCACAACAAAACCACCTGAGCCAGGCCTCGCGACACGACAACACAACGCGCAGCAAATTCCTTTCCGAGGCTTTATCCCAAACCGCTTACCAACCTCAGCGCCTCTTGTGCTCCTCCGATATGTGTGACTTCCCTAGCACGAGAAATTAGGTCAAGTTTTTCCACTGTTTTTTTTTTCCCCTCCTCAGAAGAGGCAGCTTTAAAACGATGCCTTAAAATGTGTTGTAACAGATTTTTTTATATTTATGCAGGATGAACTTAACACCGGATTTTTTTTTTGCCACTTTGCTATTTATATACATATATATAAAATGTATAATGAAGCTTAACCATACAGCACAGAGATTACAATTTAACGGCACACATTCACCACCAGTGAGGGGGACGACCCCTTTATACACCCTCTGAAAAATCTGGATAATAATATTAATAATAATTAAAATCCAAAGAAAGTACAGTATATTTAACAAAATAGTAAATATTAAACAGTGAATACTCTACTTAATAAGGACCTCGCCTTTTTTCAAGTCGGCGTCAATCCACAAAAATATACTTTTTAATCTGGTGAACGTACAATACATAGGTACTTACACCAAAGGTGATAATATATTTAGGATGCTATATACACAAAGAGTTTGGCTCAAATTTAAATTTACATATAAGTGTTCATGGCTTATTTTTCCCCCAAGGTTCCGCCTGCAAGTTTTTCCTTTTCATCTTTGAAAGCAAAAACTAGAAAGTCAAAATAAGATAAAACTATACTCTACAAAAAAGCTACAACATACAGCTTTGGCTTATATAAATAATTCATAGCAGAATGTGTTCAAAAGTACTGTATATAACTTTATATATAGTCTTCAATTCATTAGGGTATTGTTTTCTTTAATATAAAATATACATGAGCTAAAATCCGTTTCTATATTTTTCAAAGGTATGAACGTAAAAACAAATTTGTCAAACATATTCCAATTATAACTTAATATATTAATTTTATTTTGTTAATGTTCTATTTTCTAGGCTAATATTTTCTGAATATTTCATGCGAGTTCTCTATGTCTCTCTTTCAGTCATTAAAAAAATCACTTCTTTGACCCAATACACTATGTATTTTTTTTTTGCACGTGCAAAACAGGGTTTTTGTTTTTTTATTTCTTATAGCATCAGCCCTTCTCCATGCACCCTCTGCAATAGAGACCCATGCCAGGTTGGGTAATATAAAGGTCATTTTATGTACAGTATTGCTTTCTTCTTCCTGCTTTTCTACTGCTCTGCTGCTACAAAGCATTATTTCTTAACTACGAGTAACCATACAGCTTGAATAAAACACACAGGGACGTTACTACAGGCGAGCCCTCTCGGTTTCTGCACTCTAGTGTGGTAGGAGTATAACGCGGGTACAACGGTTCTTTGCAAAAAACAGGTTATATTCTTAAAACAACAAGTCCAGGTAAGTGCCAGACTATCGATACCTACGGGATTGTTCTGTTACGTTTTACCATGGGACATCTGCAGCTATACAAGGAGTTTGTCATAAGTGCCTGATGATTTTGTGTATGCTACACACACTAGCACATATATATGCATGTGAAGATATATATATGCACGTATGTATATACATATAAATATACTTATTTCATGTCCTTATTTATAAATTTAGATATGTCAGGACAGTTCATTTTGAGAACGCAAAACTGAAGAGGCAACACTGCGCGTTTATGTCACCCACGTGTCCATCCTCATGCGTTTTACCGATGGACTCTCTCGATCTTCCGAGTTGGGCGGCCTCCCCAGCACCACGGGCGAATGGAAATCGCTCCTGGGGTCCTCCCGGTCGCTGCCATCGTAGGAGCTGCTGGAGCTGCTGAGGCTGTC